>NC_039283.1:200000-301321 GCF_003368295.1 Carassius auratus
TTTCAGCAGCTCCTGTGGCAGGTTAAACTTCCTCAGCTGGCGGAGAAAGTACAACCTCTGCTGGGCCTTTTTCACAATGGAGTCAATGTGAATGTCCCACTTCAGGTCCTGAGAGATGGTGGTTCCCAGGAACCTGAATGACTCTGCTGCAGTCACAGTGCTGTTCATGATGGTGAGTGGGGGGAGTGCAGGGGGGACTCTCCTGAAGTCCACGATCATCTCCACTGTTTTGAGCGTGTTAAGCTCCAGGTTGTTGAGACTGCACCAGACAGCCAGCTCTTTTACCTCCTGTCTGTAAGCAGACTCGTCACCGTCCTGAATGAGGCCGATGAGTGTGGTGTCGTCTGCAAACTTCAGGAGCTTGACAGAGGGGTCCTTAGATGTGCAATCGTTGGTGTACAGGGAGAAGAGCAGTGGGGAGAGAACGCAGCCCTGGGGAGCTCCGGTGCTGATTGTACGGGTGCTGGATGTGTATTTTCCCAGCCTCACTAGCTGCTGCCTGTCTGTCAGGAAGCTGTTGATCCACTGACAGATGGAGGTGGGCACGGAGAGCTGATTTAGTTTGGGCAGGAGGAGGTTTGGGATGATCGTGTTGAAGGCCGAGCTGAAGTCCACAAACAGGATCCTCACATACGTCCCCGGTCTGTCTAGGTGTTGCAGAACATAATGCAGTCCGATGTTTACTGCATCGTCCACAGACCTGTTTGCTCTGTAGGCAAACTGAAGAGGATCCAGCAAGGGCCCAGTGATGTCCTTCAGGTGGCCCAGCACCAGTTTCTCAAATGACTTCATGACTACAGACGTTAGAGCCACAGGCAGGTAGTCATTTAGTCCTGTAATTTTGGGTTTCTTAGGGATGGGGATGATGGTGGAACGTTTGAGGCATGAAGGGACTTCGCACAGCTCCAGCGATCTGTTGAAGATCTGTGTGAAGATGGGGGCCAGCTGGTCAGCACAGGATTTCAGACAGGCTGGTGTAACACAATCTGGGCCTGGTGCTTTTTTCCTTTTCTGCTTCCGGAAGACCTGGTGCACCGCATCCTCGCTGATCTGAATTGCAGGTGTGGGGGAGAGGGGGATGCAGGAGGTGAGAATGGTGAGAGTGCTTGATTGGAGAGGTGTTCAGGATGGGTTGCAGGAGCTGTTAATGGTGTGAATGGTTGTGTGGGGAGGCGTTCAGGGCAGGTGATGGGTGTTCTTTCAAACCTGCAGTAAAACTCGTTCAGATCGTCTGCCAGTTGTTGATTTAGCACAGTGCTGGGGGGTGGTGTCTTGTAATTGGTGATCTTCTTTAGACATTTCCACACTGATGCAGAGTCGTTGGAAGTGAACTGAGTCCTTATTTTTTCAGAATAATTCCTCTTTGCCACTTTGATCTCTTTTTCCAGTGTGTATTTAGCCTGTTTATACAAGACATTGTCCCCCTTCACGTAAGCATCTTCTTTGGCCTGAAGGAGCTGTCTGAGTTTTGCAGTGAACCACGGTTTGTCATTGTTGTAAATTAGTTGAGTCCTGGTAGGAATACACATATCCTCACAGAAACTGATATATGATGTTACGGTCTCTGTGAGTTCATCCAGATCGGTGGCAGCAGCTTCAAAAACACTCCAATCAGTGAGGTCAAAACAAGCTTGTAAATCCTGCTCTGCTTCATTAGTCCATCTTTTTACAGTCCTTGATACAGGTTTAGCTGATTTTAGTTTCTGCTTGTAGGACGGTATAAGATGAACCAGAAGGTGATCAGAACGTCCCAAAGCTGCTCGTGGAACATAGTGATATGCATCCTTTATAGTGATGTAACAGTGATCCAATATATTACTGTCTCTTGTGGGACATGTGATGTGTTGTCTGTATTTTGGCAGTTCACGGGAGAGATTGGCTTTATTAAAGTCCCCAAGAATGATTAAAATGGAGTCCAGGTGTTGTTGTTCTGTGTCTGTGATCTGCTCAGCGAGTTTCTGTAAAGCTGAGCTCACGTGCGCTTGCGGAGGGATGTAAACACTGACCAGAATGAACGAGTGAAACTCCCGCGGCGAATAGAACGGCTTGCAGTTAATGAAGAGTGTTTCAAGATTTGAGCAGCACGTCTTCTTTAACACAGTTACATCTGTACACCACCGTTCATTGATGTAAAAGCATGTCCCGCCGCCACGCGATTTCCCCGTTGATTCTGCGTCGCGGTCCGCTCTGAACAGCTGAAAGTCCGGCAGATGGAGCGCGCTGTCTGGTATGGTGTCATTCAGCCAGGTTTCCGTGAAACACAAAGCAGCAGAGTGTGCGAAATTCTTATTTGTCCGAGAGAGCAGAAGGAGTTCGTCCGTTTTGTTGGGTAGAGAGCGTTCGAAATCCGCGCTTCCTGAGTCTGACGAGCGCTCCCGCTCGCTTCCCCCGTCTGCGCGTCCTGAAGCGCTTGATCAGCGCCGCCGCTCCTCCGATAACAACGTTCAGTAAAACGTCTGAATAATTTAAATCCGGTAAAAGATCTTGTGGTGTGTTCTGCTGAATGTACAGCAGTTCATCCCTGGTGAAACTGATGGCAGGAATATAACTAAAGACAGGACAAACTAACAAAAACACAAAAACATATGCAGAGCTCGTCACGGAGGCAGCCATCCTGTATCGGCGCCAGCAATAATAAGTTGTAAGATGTTGTAAGAAATTATTTTTTCTGTATCTTTATTAATATTGATTGAAAGAACGCATGGAAAATGAGATACAAATTTTGTATTGATAACAGAATTGTGTCCTACCAAATACTTCATAAGATTTATCCAGTTGAGCATGTTTTAGAAAGAATTAGGTTGAACATCTAAAATGTGTGGATTTGTTTTATCATATTGTATAGGTGTATCAAAAAAAAACAAAAAAGAATTTCGTGGAAAAGTCCTTTTTTTCAAAAAGTAAAACTTTCTTATTCATTTAAGATTCATTACATGTAAAGTAAAACATTTTTGATGATTAGAGCTTACAGCTCATGGAAGTCAAACTCCATTTGAGTTTAAATAAATTATCATCATGGGGAAGACTGCTGTCTTGGCAATGGTCCAGAAGATGATCACTGACACCCTCCACAAAGAGTAAATCACAGAAGATCATTACTTTACAGAGTGCTGTATCAAAGCATATCAAATGCAAAGTTGACTGGAAGGAAGAATTTGGGTGGGAAAAGGTGCATATGCAACAGAGATGACCATGCGATGGAGAATACTGTAAATCAAAGCTGATTCAAGAACATGGTAGAGCTTCACAAGAAGTGGACTGAAGACGGAGTCAGTGCAGCAAGAGTCAAGAGCTCAGACGTCTTCAGGAAAAGTGCTACAGCCGTCACATTCATAGAACCGAGCCACTTCTGAACCAGAATAAAATACTCAGAAACATTTCACCTGGGGTGAAGAGAAAAAGAACTGGACTGCTGCTCAGTGCTCCACAGTCCTCTTTTCAGATGAAAGTAAATTTTGCATTTCGGTTGTAATTCAAGGTCTGGAGTGTGGAGGAAGACTGGAGAGGCACATAATCCAAGCTGCTTGAAGTCCAAGCTTTATGGAGATGCTGATTTCATTTTGCAGCAGGACTTTCACCTGCCCACAGTGAAAAAAACACTTCCAGTGATATTACTGTGCTTGTTTGGCCAGCCAACATGCCTGACCTGAAGCCCATATAGAATCTATGGGATATTTTGAAGAGAAAGATGAGAAACAGTGGATCTGAGCTGAAGCTCAACAGTGTCTCAGGAGGATCGCTTCATGCCACACCACACTGATGCTGAAGGAGCCTCAACCAAGACTGAGCGCAGAAATCTACATACTTTAAAGGACTTGAGCTTCTCTGTTTTGCAGATTATATATATATATATATATATATATATATATATATATATATATATATATATATATATATATATATATATATATATATTTTTTTTTTTTTTTTTTTTTGATCTTAGGAAATATTGAGATACTGGATTTTTGACTTTCATGAGCTGTAATCTCTAATCATCAAAATGAAAAAATGAAATGTTTTACATGTTATGAATCTAGAATGTATGAAATTTTCACTTTTTTAAATAACAAATTTTCATATTCTAAATGAGACAAACAACATCAACAACAAAAACTATTTTATATATATATAAATAACTTGAAACCATGTAATAAATGTTATAATGAAATGAAATAATGAAATATATAGAGGAATATTTCATTTTAAAATAATTTATTTGAATCTAAGATATGTCTTAATAGTGACACTGTAAATTCAGATTAAATGAATTCACTATAGGTTTTAATGAATACCTACGAAATATACATTTAACTCAGGAAATTATTGAATAATAACCCAAACTAATTACTAAGTATTACATTTAAAAGTAATAACACTACGACCAACATGCCACTAGTCCGGAGTCAAATTTTTGCTTTTTTCTTCAAAATGAAAACAATATTTGGTAACACTTTATTTTAGGCTCTCTTAACTAGTTATTTATTAGCATGCATATCATTAGAATATTAGCCATATACCAGTAATAATTAAGCACATAATAATGCCTTATTTTACATGACCTACAGTACATCCCTAATCCTACCCAATACCTAAACTTTACAACTACTTTACTAACATTAATAAGCAGCAAATTAGGAATTTATTGAGGGATAAATCGTAGTTAACAGTGAATAAGTGTTCCCTATTCTACTCCACAAATCCATCATTAACAGACACAAAACACTTTGATATTTAACTTGAGCATAGCCAGTTATTAAATGTGTTGATATGTTAAGAAATGTCCCTATTATTTAACTTAAAAATCTAAATGGAAATTACAGTATATTTTACATAACATGAATCTTATTGTATGACCATTATGTTCAGAAATTTTTTTTTTGTATAATGTGAAATGCATGTGATAAACCTGTTCTGTGGGCTGAGTGATGCCCAGTTTGGCGTTGCGGAGGACCTCGGCGAGTCCTGCTCCTCCAGAGCTCTGGGGGGCGGTGTGACGCAGCAGGTTCAGCGCTCGCTCCGGGAGCTTGGTTGGCTGAGCACATGACTGCTGCCACGATGACAACTTCTGAGACAACAACTCTCTCACCTACCAAACACAATCAGATATTTAGACTGCTGATGGCCATACACACCTTACTTTAATAAGTGCTCAAGTCTCTTCAGCTCAGCAGTCGTTCATATAATCAACTAATTTCAAACACAACTGTTGGCATGGATGCAAAATAAATCTGATAAACAGATAGAAACAGATAAATCTGGCAACATTTTGTTAGACCAAAAAGTCCATCTATTGTTTATGTACCACCTACACTAAACCCGACCTTATACAACCTTTACCTTGCAAAAAAAGTTTAAAGAAGTTTACAAATCATTACCATCATTTACTCTCAAGTTGTTTTAAACCTGAATTAGGTTATTTCTTCTGTTGAACATAAAAGTTATTTTGATGAATGTGGGTAACGAAGCAGTTGCTGCTCCACGGTGACCTCCACAGTATGTTTTCCCCCGATTGTCAAAGTCAATGGAGACCAGCTACTGTTTGGTTACCTTCATTCCTCAAAATAACTTATTTTGTGTTATTATTGTTTGTTTAAAAGCCAAATCTCAGTTCTTTCTTTTCGCATGTTCAGATATTCAAAAAACTAAATATTCTGGGGGTCATGGGGGTCATTCACTTAGTGAATTCAAGTGAATAATTATATGGGACATATCATAAATACATAGTGGAAGGAGACCGGTCATGATCCGATCACTGCACATCCGTTTATTCACCACACAGACTTTCACACGACACAGTACACCCTGGACTACATTTCCCATAAACCCCTGCCTAGGAACTCATTATTGACTCACACCCGTTTCCTATCAGTGACACTATAAAGCCGGAATATAGAAATGAAAATTTGAAGGGGGCCAAGGGGGTTGGGGGCCATCCCAATCTCTTTATGGGGCCGGGAGGGAGGGGGAGGGGTCTATAAAACAGTTAATTACAATTAAATGCATATTCAGTAGTAAAATGAATTAATATTACCAACATCAACGTCTTTAAACATTTGTGTTGTCAATCAATCAATCAATAAAAAAAAAAAACGATTTAATCACACATTTACTATAATTATTCGTGACTAAATGATTATTAATATTTTGTCATAATTTTACACTGCACCTTCAATTAATCTTGAAACAACATAAAGATGGTTTATTCAAATATATATTTAATTGCATCTCTTAACCAAGTCTCTTTATTACTAACACATTTTTGATAATACTGTTGATGATGTCTCTATTAAATACATCTCCCACTTAATATTAGCCATTACAGTATAATAAAAAAATAAAAATAAGTTATTTTTTAAACTTTATCTAGGATCTGAAAAATATAACTTAATTTAAGTAGGTTAAATGTAGAACAATCTTCACATAAATCTGCCGCCTGCCCCGACCGCTGCCTGGTACTGTTTCTGATTTTGGATATCCCCTAACATACCTGACGCTGTTATCTGATCATTGCCTGTTTGACCATTCTCTTTATTAAACCACTGCATATGGATCCGAACATCTCTGACTCCATGTTACCAGACCACATTCACACTGTTGCGGATAAAATGAAAGGAAAATTGAAAATAATCAGGAGGAAAGATGCTGAGAACACTGAGAAGAGATCTTGCTGCCGATATACTCCACATATCATCTCACATTAAAATGCCAATGCTGTTCATTGATGCTACACATTATAAAACTGACAGATAACTTTGTTTATTGTTGTTGCAGAACTTCATGATTTGAAGTGATTTGTTTAACCCTTTTTGAAACTGGAATAGCCTTTAATAATTTAAAAGACGATAGACTCTTTGAGCTCTTTTATAGTGACTTGTCCCTGAGTGCTTTACCTGCTGTACCAGGTGCGACACCGAGCATGTTTACATACAACAGAAGTGTTCGTTTCAGCTGGAAACCACAGTGAATTAAACATATATGTACTTATTTTATAGTTTTGCTAGGATGTAGGTAAGGCACATGTCCCAGTGAGGCTGTGGTGTCTGCTAGTCCTTCACAGCATGAGTTATCTGGCTGAAGCTCACATCTGTTACCTTGCAGTGGTAGTTGGTGAGGATCTTGGTGACTGAACACTGACGGTCCACCAGAAAGCAATAGCGTCGTCTTTCTTCTGTCAGAGCGGAGCGATACCCAACGGCCACCAGCGAGTCCAGCTCACCCTGCCGGCGACTCATCAGCTCCACATACTGTTACAGAGAGAGAGTTTTGAACGACATTTGAAGTTTCTTTGTTCACAGTTGATCGCAGAACATACAAGTAAACAGATAAAATATAATATCTTTATTAATATTATTATTTTTAGTAGGTGTTTTATTTAGACTTTGCAGCTGGACTTTAAAGTAGACCCAAACCTTTTTTGTTGTTGTTGTTGTGTGCCAGTTTACATTACATTCACTCTGGTGTTTTAGGAACCTAATCAAATTAAATAATAATAATAATTATTATTATTATTATTATTACCATAATAATTGTTATTATTAATATAGTTCTTTATTATTATATAACTTATTCTAAAAACGAAAAGACCAATAGTATGGTTTTAAATGTAGTAGTAAATCATTTATAATAATGAGTTTTTAAAAATTAAAATACTGATATTTATGATAAAAATTATTTACTTCAAGTTGTTCAAATACACATACTTTTCATAATTTAAATCCTTGAGCTTTTATTTTGGCAAAACACTAGTGAAATGCTGTAAAATTCTGTCTAAACTGGAAATTATGAAAATAATACATAAATGAAGCAAACCTAGCGCACACTGCATTTTCAAATGAGCATTAAACTCACAGCACATGCATAAATGTAGTTCAGTGCATTTACAATGAACGAAGAAGCAGAAAACACTGATCCATGAGCTGCTCATTCACATTTAATGAAATCACAGGCTTTGATTTGATAATTACAATATCGTGCATCCCCATGCATTCAGGTAGATGTTGCATTTAAGATAGTTAATTTATCTCATGAACCCTGCCTCAAAGTACCAGGTCACCCAAAAATGACCATTATGTTGTTCATTTAACTGACCTTTTCATTGAATATCTCCGTCATTATGCTGACTGCGATCCTGTTTTACTTCCCTCTGTCATCTTGTTTTTTCACTACATCAGTGTGTCTTTACTCTCCGGATATCTGCTACATCTCAAACTCTTTCTCTTTCTGACCTGAAACATGTTTAGACTAACGCTCATGATAGCACAGCACAGGCCTACATCAGCAGAGATAGACTCGCTCCTGAACAAACACTTGTTCACACAGGGAGGAAAAGTCTTCCGCTCTCAAATCAGTTTTAAAGTCCACAGACGGCCTTCAATCCGCTCAATCGGTCATTATGAGTCACACAAACTACATTCCAATCTACAGTAATGAACACAACACAGCAGTCACAGAACCGGCAAGCAACACAATTACTCAGTTCTTCAGCAGACGCTTTAATCCAAAGTGACTTCCTGTTCATTTACTGCTGCACCAATCAGCCTGGCTTCACTTGAAGGTGATTGTGACCAGGACAAATCTGGATGCACTTAACTCTAAGGTTATTGAGTCACATTACAAAATGTTTTTGCTATAAAAAAAAAAGGTTTGGTTCCAAATCAAATCCCAGCGAAGCTATTTTGCTGTCATGTGACCAAAAGAACCATTGAAACAGTAATTGATCTCAGACTCCTGTACACACATTCATGACTCCAGAAAAACCTTTTAATGACGGGGAAAAATAATTCTGAATGTTTACTGTGTACCATTATACAAATAACATTTATTTTAATGCGTATACCTTTCTAGGTGCAAGGAAATATATTATTACTTTCCATACAATGAAGTCATTTAATCAAACACTTTTGTTGAAGATGGTATAGAAGTTCACAGAATTTTTAAACACATTTCTTGGTGTTTGTCTTTTAAACTTTATTTATAACCCTCTAAAGTCTGAAATATGATAATAATAATTGTTGTCGTTTAATTAAAAGAATTATTGAACTTATAGACAAAATCTAAAAAATAACCCCGTGTTTTGGGGTTTGTATCATATTTGATACATCAAGCTCAATCTGAGCACAAATATGTAATTTGGTGCAGATGATGCCGGATTTAATATATCAGATAGCTTGATCAGTGAGATCTTTCTAACACTAGAGCAGATACTTATGTAAAATGATGTAAGTATCAGTGGTCACTCTATATCTCCAGTAATGTGTCAGTGAGACGAGATGTAAATGATCCACACATAACACCGAGATCGAGAGCTGAAGAAATCAAGGCTCCTCAGAAGATGTGAGATGTTCTGGAGGCTTGTGAAGATCATTCCTCCGCTGAGGAACAGTCAAAGTAAAGCTTCTGGAAACAAACGCTCCTCACAAGATCCTGACTGATGAAGAATCAAGTAAAGCTGAGCTGAGTTCGTCTGGAGATATCACTGACCTTATTCTGACCTTTACTTGATCACAATCAGGAAATATTTGAGTCGAGCTGAAGCTGGACGCTTCTACAGTTA
Organism: Carassius auratus; assembly: GCF_003368295.1. Lineage (NCBI taxonomy): Eukaryota > Metazoa > Chordata > Actinopteri > Cypriniformes > Cyprinidae > Carassius > Carassius auratus. The sequence goes on from NC_039283.1 coordinate 209,554, forward strand.
CTCTAGAAGAGCTTTGACTGGATGAAAACCTCTAAACTGTCAATCAGAGACAGAAAGCGTGGAATAGACAGTGTTTGATCATGCACCTGCATCTCTCGGTCTCCATATTTGTTGGGATGGCGGCTGGCTTGGCTCTTCCTCCGCAGCTTCTTCAGCTGTGACTGGCAGCGCTCGATAGACTCCACCTTGGACTTCCTCTCGCTCTGGTACTTCTTCAGCGTCCCCTGCACAAATGTTGTCATAAAGTATATCACTTTTATAGTAAATTTCAGAAAGTTCAGAAGGAGGAGTTTTCTTTTCTGATTCATTTACTCAGAGTGTTTACCAGACAAACTCTGGGTTCACTTGATCGAGCTGCACTATTCAGTAAATCCAGTATGTTGTTCAGTTAAACACTAGTGTCCACTCACGGTCAGATATTTGATGTCTAGCTCCAGTTTCTGCTCGAGTTGAGACAGCAGCTCTGAATGAAACAGCTTCAGCTGAAGACGACAGAAAACACAGTGAGTATGGGAAGATATCGACAGCACATTTCTATTGGCATTTAGAAGATAGTGACAGTGTACGCTTCTACAGTAAAACCATGTCAAACATATGTGAAATATAAAAGAAGAAATACAATCAAAACAATCGAATGTAGTTGAACACCTACACCGGTGTTTCAGTATCATTCCCATCAACACGAAAGGGAACACCTAGGACGAATTGTGAATTGTAATGTAAACATGGACCATGTAATATTATGGCAGTGAGCTGTCTTAGGTGTGAAGAAAGTTTACAGAAGAAACATTGTATATTGGTACCAGAGCATGTGAGCGGAGTGGAGCGTGAGCGGGCGGCTCTTAGACTGAGCGCAGAGCGGCATTTTTAAAAGGATGGAGCGTCGCTCTATTTCCCGCTCCAATTTCGCTCTGCTCACCATGAGTCTGAAGCATGCTCAGTCAAGCCTGACCCACAATCCATCTGTCTTTTACTGTCATCAACAGACTATTTTCATTCAAAACTCGGCTCAATAATGGACTTCAAAAAGTACTTCAAAAATGAAAATGAGAAATCATATAGGTGTACTATTAAAAAACGAACTAACAGTGACAATGTGGTACAAGAAAACGAATGTGGAGACATTGTTTCAGTAAGTAAAGGTTCCTTTTGGAATCTAAAAAGGCACATTTCCCGGAAGCATGAAAGTGTGCTACGTGAACACGCTGCGAAGAAAGCCAAAGGTTAGCAAATTGAATACGGTAACTTGTAACAAAGTGTAAATTAAATATAGCGTAATATAAAAAAAAATTGTTTTGTCATTCAAGTAGGTATAATGGTTCGTTTTTTTTTCATTTGTGTCGTCCGTGAATTTGTATTTGATAGAGTGAGAGGAGGAGCAGCAGCAACAAGAGACGACGGTTAAGGAATTCAAAAGTTTCTTCACTGCACGCAAAGCCCCAACCATAACAAGGGAGAGAAAAAGAGAGCTGGATGTAGCATTTTTTTAAATGATTTACATGGACTATGAACCGCTGAGTATAGGAGAACGTGAAGGGATGCAACACTTCGCTAGCGCAGCTCAACCGGGCTACGCACCCCCATGCTACAACACCGTACGGGACACGCTCATGCCACATGCGCTGGAAGAGATGGAAGCCAAACTGCGAGACCTACTGCAGAATGGTGATGGGCTCGTTCTGTCAGCAGACATTTGGACCAGTAGAAGAGGGCACAGCTTCCTTGGCATCGTGGCCAGTTTCATTGATGGGACGTTCGGGGGGCACACGGTTTTGTTGGGCTGTGAGCAAGGGCACCACACCGCAGATCGTATTTATCAAAACTATGAAAGTGTACTGAAATATTGGAACGTGCAACGACGTGTGATTCGTGTCGTCACTGACAGTGGCAGCAACATGATCAAGGCGTTTAACCTCCTCCCTGGCACTGAAGAGGAGGCGGAGGGTGAAGTGACCGCGGATGCCAGCATCAGTACTTTATTGTGTCAAATTTACATCTGAGATGCCCCATTCACATGCTTCAGCTGGCGATCAAAGATGTCGTTAACGAGCACGACAACATTAATAGGCTGTTAGTGGAAGTCGGCAAGCTGGTGAAAATTGTACGCAAGAGCACCCTGAACACAGAGGAAACAGACAAATTAGGGGTCCGTCCCACAAATGCCTGCGCCACTCGATTGACACCTCTGGCAGACCTAACAGAAAAAATGCAGAAAGAGCTGGGGAACCTGGGGATGATCCTGCCTGCTGTCACAGAAATAAAATCCCTGCTCACCGATGCCACTCACGCTGCACTTCCAATGGGCATCGCTGCTTTTGCAGAAACATTGGCAAACAACGTGTCAACTCGCTATGGGATATACTATACTGACAAACATCTCATTTTAGCATCAGTGTTAGATCCCCGTTTCAAGACACAATGGATAATCCGAGATGAGTCTGTATGCAACAAACTCGGGGAGATCCATGACCTCCTCATAAAAGAAGCGGAGGAAACTAATGCTCCCAGTGGGACACCCGAGAACGACCCACCACCCGCTCAAAGAACTCAAGAGAACTGTAGATAAGGAAAGCAATTCTTTTTTTTTTTTAAGTTTGACAACAAAGCCAATTTAAATTGAAATCCACGTGCACTCTGCGCAAAAGTTCAGTTAAGAATTTGGGCCTAATAGTTAATTTTAAAACTTTGATGTAGGCCTATAGCCTGTATATTTTTATTTATATATTTAGGCCCATTAATTTGTTTAATTTTACAGCAGTTTTTTTTTTGTACAATTGATATAAGCCAATTTAAAATTTAATCCTTCGCGCTGCGCAAAAGTTCAGATATAAGAATGTTGCCTAATAGTTAATTTACTTTTAAAACGTTTATGTATATTTTTATTTATATAATTTTTTATTTATATTATTAGGCCCATTTATTCGTTTAATTTTACAGGAATTTTTGTGACTAATTTGTCATTTGTAATTTGAAATAAAACATTTCTATTTGAAAAATGTTGTTGCTCATTAGTTCTTTAGGAGGTAAGACTGTGGTAGATTTTTTTTTTCTTTTTTGGAGCGAGCGGGGGAGGGGGGCAATTTTAGTGGAGCGCGAAGCAAACTGCATTGAGCGCTGAGCGATAATCATAGACAGTAAAAGAAATGGACACAGCGACCCCATTGGAACTCAATTGAGACAAGTGAAGCCCATTTTTAGCGTTTTTTAGCACTTCCGTTTCTGACGCGCAGACTCAAACGAAGCTTGAAGACGTCAGCAACCTGTCTGACAGATGTAAATGTTCTAGTAGCTATGCGTGCAAACTGCCATATGACGCAATCGTTAGCCTATTTTTTACAAAAACTGTTTCTACGGGGCCATAATGTAACAAAGAAGGTAATGGAGCCCTTTATACAATGTCGTGTATCTTTAGAAATAAATAATGGACAAACGGAGTCTTTAAACGCCTCAGATGTAAAGTTATTCGCTGTCAAAGTGACGCCAAAATGAATGGGAGTCAATAGGATGCTAACGCAAGTGAAGTTCTGCTAAAAGATGGCAGCCCCCACCCGACTTCAACTTCCGGTCGAGTTCCTTGCCCCCTGGCGATAATGAGCGGAGCGGCCTGATGTAGCTTTGAGCGGGGGAGCGCTCACATGCTCTGATTGGTGCCAGTTATTATTATTATTTTATTTTGTACAATTGCTATGCATACAACAATGCAATCAGATTTACTCACCACATCCTCGAGTTGGACCTGGATCTGCCGATGAACCTCTGCCATCTGGAACAGTGTATCGCCTGAATCAACATGAATTATGAGAAGACGTGATGCCACACACACCATGAGATCTGCAGCACAGTTCACAGATGTCTTATCAAACACACTTTCAGAATGACATCTCACTCACATAAAGGTCACCATAGGGTCACATTCAAATATATAATGGAACGACTGCATGTTAATTTTTTGAAATGCAAGTTCATGAACTGTGATGTACAGTATGTGCAATTATTTGTCTAAACAAAACTGAAAAGAACAACTTCTTCCTGCAGAGGATGTGATCTGCGTGGCATTGTCTGTCCATTCTTGCGTTTCATTGAGGGTGAGTTTGTGGTGTGTTTTGTAGTCGGTTCAGTGGGCCGAGCCGTGGATGTTGGCCTTCTTTATCCCCTACTGAGCAACAGTGTGTGTGCGGCTTGGCATCTCTCGCTCGTCCACCCCCGCTGTGTTCAGCAGCACAATGAGATCATGTGGTGTTGTTAATCTTTCAACAAAGACCGCTCTCTCTTTTGCCCCTCTCTCGCTTTCTCTCACTTTCTTCATCTACATTTTATCGTACAGGCTTTGCCTCTTCATTCTCTGCTGCTGTAGTCACTTGTTTTTACGCTTTCATTTCCTGTAAACACTGATGTACTATGAACTTGAACAATGTAGTTATATTTACTTACATTTTCACAATCAGTTCTCACCATTAACTTTACTCTGCCAGAAATCTCGCTTCAGAAACACAGTTGAATAGCCCTAGTTAACTAAAAAAAAATTATATATATATATATATATATATATGCTAGGTGAACTAAATGAAATTGAGAGATGTCTCTTTGGCTACTAGCTGAAATAAATATAAACAAATTTTTGGCTAGTTGCCAAAATACATTTTTCATTTAGTTTAACTATGATGTAGCCTACTTAATAGACTAAAACTAAAACTAAAATAACTAATAAACTAAAATAAAACCACAAAAACTACATACGTAAACCTAAATAAAAATGACAAAATCACAAAAACAAAAACTTTAACTAAAATTAAAAGAAAATGTAAAAAACTAAAAAAGTTAAATGGTACCAAAACATAACTGAATTTAAATCTTGGGACCTGATAGTTTTAAACCAAACTCTCTCTTTAAGCATTAATTCAAGGTGTTGATTAACAGGAGCTCAAATGTAATTGGACAAATAAATGTAATCATAAATAAAATGATTATTTTTGATATCAAGGCACTGACTGCCTTAAGTCTGGACTAGAGCTGCAACTAACGACTATTTTTTCTGTCGACTAATCTAACGATTATTTTTCAGATTAGTCAACTAATCTAACGATTATTTTATTTATTTTACAATAAATAATTAATCTAATGTTCTTTTTTTTTATTAGCTCATGAATCCTTTGGATAACTTTACCAAAAAAAAATATAAGTACAACTTCTAATATAATATTTCAACCTTTATTCATTTTCAACTTATGTGGTTGAAGTTTTTACAGTATAAAATAAATAAGAGGCAAAGAAAATTATTTTACTATGGTAAATATGAGATTATGATAGCGTTTATAATTAAACCACAGTAGCCATAAATTTACAGTTGTCTGAAACATCATGAAATGTTCTTTAGCATCACAAACCACAAAATGTAGTCAGGGTTCTGCTATGGTTTAGCATGGTTTCCAGAGATCTGGAGCTGATTCGGGGTAGCTCGGTGGTTTGTGACTGTTGTCTCGCGGCGCGCTGTCTTTTAAGGGGCCGTTCACATATCACGTCTATTGCGCGCTCAAGTTCGTTATTTCCAAATGTAGGCGAGGGATAAGCGCGCTCATAATGGAAGCGACGCGGTCGCGACGCGCTCGTTTTTTCCAGGCGCGTCCGCACCGCATCGAGTTAAAAACATCTCAACTTTTCAGAATGCCGCAAGCCCAAGAATATCAGACCTGAACCAGGAAGTTGGTCACCAGATCACACGGTAACCAGTTAAACCGTAACACCGGAGAGCGCCAAGATGTTTTCCTCTGAGGTGCTCGCGCATCGCAGTTGTGCTGCCGTGGTTCACCATATCGGTTTTACAAAGGGAACAAACAAAGGGCCATTTTATTTGTCCTGTGTTTAAAGTATTCACATACTTTTGATAACAATGGTCTCTGTTTTTGTGATAGAATGCAACTTTCTCCATTCCCAGTATGCCATTACGCGAGATGTAAACAAACAGTGTGACGCGTCGACGCACGTTGCAGCACTAGTCTGGACTCATAGACATCAGCACAGACTGGTTTCTCCTTTAGCTGACTTCAGTTGTTGTTTGATTGTGGCTCTTTCTGCCTTTAGTTTTTTCTTCAACTGAAATGCATCTAAAATGACACAGTGTCTTCTCTGCCATAAAGTTGTTGTTGTTTTACCTTTAATACTTAAAGAGCCAGTAAGATGAAAATTCTAAGCTTCCTATCACTGTTTATAAGTCCTGTACAAAAGGTTTAAATCCATCCGAGGTTAAAAAACATTGTCATTTTGTCAAAATATCATTTTAAAATTGCCTCAATTCTCAGAGATCCCCAAACGGTTCGCGCGAAGCTGTTCAAAAGATTCAGTTTCCTTAAATCCCACCTTTCGGTAACATACTGTGTTCTGATTGGTCAACTGACATAGTCAGGTTTGATTGGTTGTTCCGCACACACCTTCATGGTAAACTATGCGTTAGCATCTGTTTGGGGTGAATTATGTCTTATTCCTCTCACCACCAAGCAAACAGTAAAATAAAAAACTTGAACAGTCTCGCTGCTTTTTCTTCTGTGTGGGCGTATTCAAGCCGCGCGCTTCAGTTTGAATCTGAATAGCGCTTCAGCGCGGGGGCGTGGTCACATTAGATATAATGAAGGGAGACGTGAAAAACGGACATCACGTTGTTTTCATATGGATTACTTTATCACAGAATATCTGTTATCGGCGGCACTTGTTTAGTTTTAAAGTAGACATGTCAAGCTTTCTATAGATATCTCTCTCATGTCTCTTCCTTGAGTATTCACGGAGTTACACTTCATTTTAATGACGTGTTTGTAAATGAAGATCAGCGCAGACAGGCTGCAGACAGCACACATACGGATAAGACGCTCGGGAGAAAACAAACACATAACTTCATAATCATACTTCGCGTTGTGATTCTGAGATGCTTGTTGGTCTAAATAAAGTTGGTAATGAACCCTCTTTTATGGCCAAACAATTTGAACACACCGAGATTAGAAAAGCAGTCATCAGTGAAATGTTGTGAACACAACAAAAGGGATTTGTTGTACTGCTCTGGTATTGTGGTAAAAATGAATTTTAGCCATTGGTTCTTCTGATCTTCATTCTTTGGCAGTGAAAATAAAACAAAATTGCCTTTTCAATTAAAAACACACTGTCTCCTCGACATGATGCTCTCACACCAACCAGAGCGTCTGTGTGTGTGGGGGGGGGATGTGGGTGGCAGGTCAGAGGTCAGTTTCTCCCAAGACAGTAGGCGGAGATTATTATGCAAAGTGTTCTAGTGATGTACATAGAGATGGGCAAAAGATTTGAAATCTATAACGACTCGTTTCAGCGATTCAGAGTCGACTCCTCACTTTAGAAGCCAATAACTTTATAAATCGTGTACTTTTTGGTTTAATTACTTTGCACATTGTTTACACTGATGGACAGCTACATCATACACTGTAATACAGGTCATTTTTGATTTCCCATCTGTGTGGCTCTTTAAGAACATTAAAAAATGTGGTACTTTCTTGTACCCAAGTAAATCTTTGAACCAGACCATACAATTAGTTTGAGAGACTTAACTTTGAGGAGATTTATTTACTCAAATCTTTCTGGTGGTATGTTTACTGTGTTTGGATTTTAAGTGTCTTACCCAGTTCTTTCGAGCCCTGGCTGTCACTGGCCAGCTCTCCTAGTTTGACCAGAGCGTCAAAATAACCCTTCGCTGCTACTGTGACACCTGCAGAGAGAGAGAGAGAGAGAGAGAGAGAGATTTTTTTTATCATCTTTATTTATCAAAAATATTCACATAAAAACAATGTAAACTGTTGTTACACTTTTTTTTATTATTATTATTTTTTTTTTTTTTTTCATTTTCAATGACAGAACACAATGCTTCTCTGTGACACCATATTCCTTCGAAAACATTTAAAGAATCCATTGCTTTGTAAAAACGAAAATCAATTACAATCCTTGATTTGATCATTGCTGCAAACACCCTTTCAACATTGTATTCACTTTTTCGCTCAATTTTATCTCTTCTACTGATATAAATAGCCATTTTGGCTTTACCCAAAATAAAATTCAACAAATGACACTCATGCTTTCGCCTTTGAACATATTTAAAACCTAAAATAAAAGTTTGTACAGAAAACTTCTCATTACAACAACTAAAAAGATTCTGCAAACTATCAAAGAAAGGTTTTAGTCTTGAACAGTACAGAAAGGTGTGAAAATCATTTTCTCTCTGGCATCAAAAAGGACATTCTTTGCAAACTTTAAAGGATTAAGGATTTAAAACAGAAATAAAAGCATTAACAGCAATAATGGCATGCAAAATTTGCCATTGTAAATCTCCATCTCTTTTAGCTAACGGTGGCTTGTACAATGCTCTCCACTCTGGTCTGACATTGTCACTCATCAGAAAAACAGTACGCCATGGTGTGTCAACTCTTTCATGTAGCTCTTTTTTGTTAGAAGATTTTAAACAAGCTTTTTACACGGATCTCTCTCTGTGCTACCAAGCAGGCCGCCTCTGCCATGGGCAGGACTATCGAGAGAGAGTATCAAAGACAACTCGCGCTCCTCCCTCACCTGCGGGCAGGGGTTAGAGGAATCGCAGGTCATGAGTAGGTAAGCAGAACCTAAGGGGTATGATCTAGACGAGGCAGCGTTATCGTCTGAATCAGAGTGATACCGAGGTATCTACTCGCAGGGTATCTTCACATTTTTTAACAGCAAATTTAATGACTTTTAAGACCTTTTTAAGTCCTCTAAAAGGAAAATTTAAGACTTTATCTAAACAAAAAAAAAGGGAAATGTTCAGTCCGACAACACAGATTGATGTGGCGAAGCATTAGTGTGGCACAACTCATCAGAACCACGCTCAAGACAGGTCAAAGGGGCGCGAAAACTTTTATACCAAGTGCTGGTTGACCTTACAACCCTGACATGGTTGACTATGTATAAACTATCAGCCTTTAAGGTACTTCAGGTAATTTCTAAATTCTGGCCCCTCATAGCAGTTTGAAAAAGACATGGAAGACAGCCCCAGGACATTACAAAAGCCCATTTCATCATACTTGATCTAAATTATGGTTAAATGTTGCTGCCTAATAGCCTTGAGCTGGGTTTGGGGGTTCTCCCCCAAGAAAATGTTGTTCAGGGTCTGATTAGTGTTTTCTATGTCATTTCAGACACAGATAAATGCAAGCACATTCAATAATCTATGCATAGACCTAATGAATGACAGACAATTGTAGGAAAGATCAGGATCAGAAATTTATTGCATGTTCCAGTTGTAGGAGATCCATGACTTTCCAATTTACTGTGGATACATCCATTGACACAGAAAGCATGTTCCTTAAATTAAGTTCCTTGGTGCCCTCCTGAAATTATAAAAAAATAAAATCAAAACAAAGTCCACCTCAAGAATGATAACATTTTCATTCATGTTCACTCAGATTAAATTTATGCATTTAGCAGACGCTTTTATCCAAAGCGATTTACAGTGCATTCAGGCTATAAATTTTTACATATCATGTGTTCCCGGGGAATTGAACCCCCAAACTTGCTTGCTTGCTAGATCAGTGCTCTACCAGTTGAGCTACAGGAACACTAGATTAGATGGTTTGTCTAAAGTAGTGATTCTCAAACTGTGGTCTGGGGACCAATGGAGGTATGCCAGATTACCAAGGAGGGTCTATGAGCAAAAGTCATCAACCAAAATGACTGACATGGACTGTGACACCGTTGAACATTTCCAATTCACTTCTCATGACTTGTTTTCTAATCATGCACATTATTAGCAGGTGAAGTTAGCCATGGTTTCAGAAGACTAAAATGGCCTACATTTTTACATGCATTAGGGATGATCATTAAGCCAAATATGTCAAGTTTTTTTTTTTTTTTTTATTGGCTAAGTGGTCCTTGATTTGAAAGAAAAAATGTTTGAGAAACAAGTTAAGCCATAATAGTGAATGCTCACAAATTTTTTTAACTGATTGGCTGGGACAATATATCGATGCATTTTGAATCGAGAAATTATTCTGGATCGATTCCAATTTTTCTGAATGCATCGCGATTCTCTCTCGAATCAATTCTTAGTTTAGTTTTTAACAGCAGATGCCACTGCATGATTTATATGCCTTACACACACCACTTGAACCTACTATAAAATAATAATTAATAAAGTTCGAAAAGGTTGAAGCGAAGTACAAGGGTGTTTGCAGTGGGGCATTTACATTAATCTCGCGTCATAAAAGCAATATATCAATTACATAATCAGACTCAGCAGAACGCACGAGCGCTCTTCGTCGTGAGCATTTGAGTGCTCGGTTAAAAACTAGCCTAGAGCGCAATGTGCAAAAACTAAGCTCAGAATCAATTCACAATGCATTCGGAAAAATTTAAATCAATCCAAGAATTGTGACGCATCGATATATTGTCCCAAATATTCATTAGGAAATAACAAAAACACATGAAGCATTTTAACATATTCAAATAATTTTAAATGATACTTTTAGAGTCTTACCTTAAAGTGCTACAGCAAGTCTTCTGCCGTTGAGGGGCTCAAAAACTGAGAACCAAGATAGCGAGACCTGACAATCGTGGTCTTGTCCACAGCTTTATCGTCTTTGCCCATGCTTGCGATTTCGCAAACTGCCGTGGTGGCGAACCATCGCAAGGCGTTCATCAATCACTTACTCGTATGTCACCTATGGAATGATGCAGGTTGCACCCACGAAGTGCTGCCCCCAAATGTTACGCTGGTCAAATTGCGGTTGAAAAAATAAATAAAAATGACGAGTCGGACATGAAATTTAAGATCCCACATGAAATTTAAGACATTCATATGGAAAATTCCAGGATTCAAGACATTTTCAGACCTTAAAAATCGAAAATTGTATTTAAGACATTTCAAGACTTTTTAAGGACCCGCGGGGACCCTGACTTGTTCCCTTTGGGGATTTTTAACCCTCTGGAGTCTAAGAGGTTATCAGGAAAAAATAGCCTCATAACGCGTATATGCGTTAATCGATTTCAGAGGGTTAACTTCTGCTTTTATCCTCCCCTTCCTAATTCCCCTGTAACCACCAGCTCTCCACCTGATCGAGGTTAGGTGGAAACCTCTCGCATAACAGGTTCCTATGCTGGACCTATAATGTTTTTGGTTGGTTTTGTGTTCATAGCAACCACTTGACTGATGGTCTGGACTGAAAGGAGGCGTCCCTTGAGCAGGGCTCCAGCGCAGGAGGGTGGGTGAGTAAATGTAACCCTCTCTGTATTCACTTATGTGTATTTAATTGCTGGTGGTTACTTGTCTACTAATAAACTCTGCGAGTTTCCATTGCAGTGCTCAGTTACAGTGTTTACTGAACACTCGCCAGCACCAGCCATCCGGCTTCATGTTCTGGTATTAGGCGTCTGAGATCACAGGTTTCTGAGGGAGCCTCCTTGATCATCAGGCCTGGCACAGCACTGCAGGGAATTTCATGGATGTCCAGCCAGATCACCCCGAGGGGTCTCCTGCCGCTTAGGGGTGCTGTCGCATTTAGCGGGAAGTGGAGGGGCTAATTACAGAAGTCTTCTTGTCTTCTGAAAATCCACAAGTGGTAAGTTTGCACACAAGACTCTGCAAACTTTCTGAATTCCTGTACGATAAGGGTTACGTGCTCCGCTTCGTTCCCTTTCTTGAGATGATTAGACCTTGGTTCCTTGGGCTCCATTCAGCCAGTGTGTATTTGTTTATACACCTCAAGCATCGCTTCCCTCAACATGAGGGGCTATTTGGGTGATTTTCGTGGTAACTTAGCAGCGCTCCCCTTTTTCCAAAAAAGGGTCACCTATGAGCGCGCTTCTCTGAGCTCGGATTTCTCCTCTCATATGAGACTGAGTTCTCTGTTTTTTCCCCAGAGCGCTCCAGTATTGTTTCTATAGATTGAGTTGATGACTCTCAATCATACTGTTTTGAGATGCACTATTCCATCTATGAGCTGCTCTATCAGAGGGCCATGAGAGCCCCTCCTTAGAACAGTATTTAAAACCCATGTTATGGTAAGTGTGTAAGTCTTTGCACACTTTCTGAAATCCACACTGTGGTAAGTTCGCACGCTAGTATTCTGCGTTCTTTCTAAAATCCTATATGGTGAAGGCTTCACGCGGTTGCGCTGGTAGAGTTGGTTGAGTTGGTAAAAGCCCCGTTCATCTTGGGCTCCACTCCACCTATGTATCCTCGGATACCTATCTAAACTACTAGAGAACTGTTGAGACAGCTCCTTCAGCAAGCTTATGTGTAAGCTAGCGGTAGCCCCTGTGTGACAGGCAAGACTTGGTAGAAATGCTATGTTCTTAGCCATATCCCTTTAAAGGAATCTTTCCTGATTCCAAACCTTCAGCTCTACCCTGGGCCGAGGCCCTAACAATAAAGTTGGGTATGCAGCTGGGGCCTTTTGACCGTAAGGGGTACTGTCACAGACAGCCATCTAAACGTCCCGGGGTAACTCCCATGGAAATGGTAGAGTTGGTACTTAGTGTTTGCCATGATTCTGGCCTGCACTCCCCTCAGCATGGTGGCGCGGGTATACTGTTCCCCATAGCGGCCCCTAGAGGACGCAGTTCGAAGTTCCCTCGAAAGGGAACTGTCTCAGGTTACGTATGTAACCATAGTTCCCTGAGTAGGGAACGAGACCCTTTGTCCTCTAGCTCCCTGCCATGCTTCGGACGCAAGCTTCAGACGAAGAAGTGAATGACGTGTTCTCCCGGTGCCTGTTTATAGTCGCGCCGGTAGTGACGTCGGAGGCTGTCGTCGGCCAACAAGTTGGTGTTTTTTCAATGTATGCTTTAGACACGGGTCACGACGAGGTGTTCCCCAAAGCGCCACCTAGAGGATGCAGTGTCTCGTTCCCTACTCAGGGAAATATGGTTACATACGTAACCTGAGACAGTTCTTTTGATTTGAAAGTGGTACAACGACTTGTCCAAACATAGTCTTTCAGCGGTCTTTAAAATCATCCTGGCCACCGGCCTCCAGCTTAAAGTCTCTGGACTAGTGAGAAAATGCTGTATGAACTGTAGCCGAAAAACTGCAGTCCTGCTCTGCAAATGTACAAGCCCTTGTCCCCCTTCCTCTTTTGGTAAATATAATACATTGTGAGGTATCCAATGCATCTTTTCCCCAAAAAAGTCTACTAAAAAGGGACTGAATTTTAACAATTATCCATAAAGGTGGATTTATGCCAGTCGGTGCCAAAGAGAAGAGGCTACTAAATTGTCTAAACTGTTAAACGCACAAACTTAAATAATAAAATATACTTACCGGTTGTGGTCCATAAACAACGCCTTCTCCAGACAAAGAGGGAACTGCTCAATCTTTCAAGAATAATCTTTGTGCGAATCCGGCATTTAACTGATTGAGATTGAGGAAGCTGTCCTAAGCAAAATGTGCTGCACATAGTTTTACAAGTGGATTATAATTTTTGGGAACAGAGTTAAACATAAATTGTAACCACTGATCTCCAAGTACATCCGAGATGAAAATAACAGCATTTCGGCGACAAACAGAAATGCAGCTCTTCCTACTTCTCCGTCGGAGTGCAACAAGACCACGCCCCCTTTTTGTGTATTCATGTGGGCGATGGTTAGTCAAAAAACTGTTTTAGTGACGTCATTACTGCAGGAACTAGAGGGATGTAGTCCAAATTGGTCGTTCGATGTAGGCAAATTCTGTGAAATAAAATATCTCGCTTGGCATTGAACTTTGAGCTTTAGAATTTTACAGATATTATTTATACTCTAACAACAACATTACACACTAACTAAAGTTTAAAACATGGGATCACGAAGAACAGGACCTTTAAGAAGTTCCTCTTCTAATTCTTTCATGGATCTTATTATATCTTTTGTGACATTGTGAGTATACTGTTGACATAATTGTTTGGTTTGTATTTTGCCATACTCCCACCACTTTGGTAAAGACTGAAAATCATATTTTTCTTTCCAAAAACAATTGAAAGTTTCTCTAAAATTTGCATCACTTAATACATTTTTGTTAAAGTGCCAGTATGCACTTTTCGGCTTAACAGAGTGTAAAGGAACTGTACATATAACAAAACTATGATCTGAAAACCCAACTGGAATTATGAAACAATTTTAAAAAAAGTACTAAGATGGTGTTTAAAACAGTAGAATCCAGACGTGCTAATGACAACCTGTTATCACGAGTATGTGCCCATGTATACTGCTTTAGATTCCCATTTAGACTCCTCCATACATCACATCAGTCATTTGTTTCAATCATCTGAATAAGTCGCTTGTGAGAAAGTAAATATGGCTCACATGATTTCTATCCAAACTACTTTATGCACAATTAAAGTCTCCACCTAAAAATAACTGCTCTTCACCATTGCATTTGTTCAGCGTCTCACAAAGGGTGTATAAAAAGCTCATTCTTTCTATTGGTAAAGTTGGAGCATATGCACATATAAAAATAAAAGTGTGATTCTCAACCTTGGCTCGAATCTTTAACAATCTTCCTTTCACAACCTCTTCGCTCTCAGTAGAGCAGGGAGTAAAACTATTGGAAAATAAAATTGCAATACCACCGCTAAGAGAGGATTTGTGACTAAAAAAAGAAAGACCTTTAAATTCTTTCATCCATTCATCTACATTTGCTGTGTCGCTATGTGTTTCTTGTAAAAGTAAAACATCAAGTTGTTTCTGATTCATAGTGTTATATATTAATGTGCGTTTTATACATTCCCTTGCTCCATTCACATTTAGGGATGCAATGCAAAGGTCATCCATTTGAAAAGAATGAAAAAAAAAAGAAATCCTATTTACTGCCATTAACCATTAAATTTTTAGTTTGTTCAAAAACTTTTTCAACATATAGACTTCCTTATTTGTGAAACATCCCTCAGTCATGAAAGCGCTCATATTATCCACAAAACGTTTTATGTCTGGAAAATAGTCAGCAACCTGTAGTCCCCTCACGTTTTTTGACACCTTTAAAAACGTCTTGATTTCCCCAGCATCATACTCTAGACATGTCCATTCAGTCTGAGAACAACTAGAAGCACCAGAATCTGAGACATCGCTCTCATTACCATCATCACCATCAACGTCAAACTCATTTTCATTTTCTTTTTTCTAGTTTGCTTTGATTCAGAGACCTCATCAATCTTTTTCCTCTTTAAAGGGGGTTTGAAAACTGCCTGATCTATGTCCCTATACATCATTAAATCATAACTTAAGTTGACTTTCTCTGAAGGAGACTTTGAATCAGACACTATGTTATCATGTGAAACATCCACGCTGTCAGCAGTCTTAGGCTCACCTTTTTCAAGCACAGGGATAGATAAATCATTCTCCCGATTATTCCCAGCCTTGTCCTGATTCGCCTCAGTCTATGAGTGAGGAAGTGTTTCAGTTTGGTCGCTAGTGGATGGCTCTGGATCAGAAACATCATCCGTGCCTATATTTCTGACTTGTTCACCGGCTTCACCTGAAACATCTTGTTTATTTGGACCGTTGTTATCTGGGCAAACTTGTAATATATGCCCTGTTTTCCCACAGCCAAAACACCTCATCACATCCATACTTACGAAAACAGTATAATCAAAGTCATTCAGTTTGAGTTCGTCTCGGTTATCTTTCAGGATCATGTAAGCGAACCTCCTGAAAGATACCACGTGTTTGATCAAGTCTGATTTACTGGCAAGAAACATCTTTTTCACTGGGCTGACTCTTTCCGACACGTGACAGTTCTTTTGTCAGCATTTCGTCTTTTATGAATGGTGGAACGTTAGACAAAGTGACTTTCTTAGCAGGGTAGAGAGGGGCTTCACCTTGTTTATTCGGTTTATTCGGGGTGAATAAACTGCTGATAACTATACCTCTCTCCACTACTTCGTTTGCTTTCTCAGCATAATTTAAAAACAAAAGAATTGCATTATTCATCCTAGATGCCGCTAAAATACAGTCATGACCAACAATATTTCCGACGACCAATATGCATTCCTCCACATTCACTGCGGACACCACTTTCACTCCGTGGCGCCGCGTGAGAGAATCTAAACTATTTGTAAAGTATTTGTGCTACAGAATTCATGATTGTTTTGCAGGTGAAGTGCTGATGAACATACACCCAAGTCCAGTGGACTTTTACCTGTCACAAAGAAAATTATCTATTACATTATTACATATTAATATCTTACCTGTCAGAGCCTTTTCATAGTGTTTGCCCATGGAGACAAAATTCTTCAGACTGGGGTTGAACTGGTCCAGAATGCCCTAAACACAGAGTCCACGACACATTTAATTAGGACATAATTGTATACATTTTAATCAGTAAGTAAAATACTGAAACAGATAAGGAAATTAGTCTAAGTGTCTAGGTGTTGTTTAAACTGTTAAAACGAATATAAAAGTAGACAAGCATTTAAAAAATATTTTTTTTTAACAATTATTCTTTCTCTACATATAGACAAACATACTGTGACCAAAAAAAATAAAAACTATAATGCTGTTAAAAAGCTACAGTGCTTATGTGATCAAAGATTATATTCTTAAATTCTTTTTTTTTTTTCATTATTTGTCAGTTATTTTTGTTTATATATACATTCTTTGCACAAAAATGTGTATAAAACAAATATGAAGAAAATATTACATATCTAAGACCTTGGCGCATAAGTATGAAACTACATTTTTTAATCTTCTTGAATTGTATATTTATTGTTCCCTTTCATCGAACACATACCTTGTAGACATTTTCTGTCATTTTGTTGATCTCATCTGACCGTGACATCGTGCTTCTCTCTCCAGATCAGTTCTTCTCACTTCTAGACGTCAGGAAGTCACAGCACACACAGCTGCACGGAGAGAAAGAGAGTAAGAGCATGAGATATAGAGGATGGATCGGGCACGTTCAGTGGCTGCATTAGCTAGAGATCTGCCTTAAAGAAGAGTGCTGCAACCAAGCAGTTCACAACAGCCAGTGACTTCCATAGTGTTGTTGCTTTTTTCTATACTATGGAAGTCAATGGCTACCATCAACTGTTCGGTTTCCAACATTCTACAGATTAGAGAAGAAAGAAGCTCATACGGGTTGATCTGACAGAATCCTCATTTTTTGGGTGAACTATATCTTTATGTAACTGTATCTAGAATGTTTAGATGTTGGGGTCACATCAGAGTTTATAGTGATGTGTTCACCTGCTCTTGTTGTGAAACACTGAAGCTAACTGAAGTGCTGATAACAGCCCCACTGGCCTCACTATTCAAGCACAAGAGCATTAAAGAGGTCAGGCACTGTGTGGCTGTATGATGACTCACAGCGCAGTTGATCTCAGCTGTTTTAACAAAATTCATTCAAAAACAGGAAGCCAGTGTCACAAAACAATTGTCTAAAATATCAGTATTTTTCTTCAGTCCTAACCATGGAAAACTCATGACAGCTTCAGAGATTGATACCAAACCTTTAACCATCCTCTCCCGAGGAATTAGGAAGGATTTTTATTTTTCTGAAGGAATTTGACTTGTTTTGTTGGACAGGTGGAATCCTACTTCATTTAAAACAGAAATTAGACATGCAGCATTGCTTATATCAAGTCAGATCAATTTTAATTATATCTTTATTGTTATGATATCTTAAAATCACATTAAGTAGATTAGAGCAGGATAATATGTGACCCTGAAATACAAAACCAGTCTTAAGTGTCAATTTTTTTAAAAATTGAGATTCATACATCATCTGAAATCTGAATAAATAATCTTTCCACTGATGTATTGATTTGTTATGATAGGACAATATTTGTCTGAGGTACAACTATTTGAAAATCTGGAATCTGAGGGAGCAAAAAAAACTAAACTTTTGAGAAAATCACCTTTAAAGTTGTTCAAATTAATTCTAAGCAATGCATATTACTAGTCAAAAATTAAGTTTTAATATATTTACGGTAGGAAATTGGCAAAATATCTTCATGGAACATGATCTTTACTCAATATCCTAAAGATCTTTGGCATAAAAGAAAAATAGATCATTTTGACCCATAAAGTGTATTTTTGGCTATTGCTGAAAATATACAACAGAGACTTAAAACTGCTTTTGTGCTCCAGGGACAATTATAGTTAAACAATATAAACAATCAAGCTGTTGAGATTTGCTACACAGCATACAGTATATGAGTGTACGGTACGCAGATGAAGCAGGATGCACTATAGTTTATAACTTTAAGTTTAGCATTTTTATGAAACAGTTACTAGACATTGAAGAGCACACATTTTCAATAAAGCACAATTTGATTAATCAACTTCATTCTGTTAGCAAATCCAATATCTGTTGTAACAGAAAAATGACCCACAATACAAATATATATAGATTTTAATATATATAATAAAATCTAATGATTCAGTCATGAACATTATCTACATGAATGAAACCAGTTATGTTAGATGTTGTTTTGGCAAAATGTTTCATGGAGTTTTTAACGTGTGAATTTCTTTTTAAACGTACACTGTACATAATTCCTTGAATTTCAAAATAAGGACCACCTCTGTTAGTGACCCCCGAGAGATTTCATAGTCTGAGTCTGGCCTAAGCCGTCCAAATACACTGTTATTGCACATCTAAAGTTCATGAAATTGAGTCTGACATGTCCCAGTGCCCGGAGGAGAGCCGTTCTTCCCAAGCGCAGGAGTCGAGCCGCTGAACAAACACTGCGCTCACACCGCTTCCCTTCTGGAAAGATCTCAAATAAGAGATTCCAGTCAGGATTACCATCACATAAAGCTTCAGCTCCGAAGGCCAGCGTTTACCGCAGGTCAGCGCTCTCATCTGTGTTATTAGAGGAAGATTAGGAGGAAGAATTTGACCTAAATGAAGTGATTGAGTGAGACCCCCCGAAAAATAACATTCTCATCATATGATACTTCACTGAGCATCTTCTCTTCCCTTGTTTCTCTGTGATTCACACTGACAGCAGACGATGGACTAATAGTTCGCCAACCGTTACAGCATTCAGCGATTCACCCACAATTCATCTGATTTATTTATGCTTCACGTTTCAATAAAGACTTAATGAAATAGCTTCACAAATGCAGATTTTAAAACAAGTGATTCATTCATAAACGACCAGGGCCCATCTTAATTACCACTAGGAACTCCCTAAATAGCAGTAAAAGTTCTTAACTAAGAGTTTTGTCTTAAAACCTACTCAAAAAGCTGCTGAGATAAAATATATCTAGGATAAGTCTTAAGCTCAGAGTAAGGGGGCGGGGTTTACCTCATTGCTATGGATGATGTCAGCATGCTCATTAACTATGCACACAGTGATTGACTAATAAGGGCAGGCTCTGTCAGAAATATTGTAGTATGCAATATTATGTTGCCATATAAATAAAAATGTTAATTGCCACATTCAAATAAAGATAAGCTAAGGTGCCACTAATTACACGAGTATATGTTCAGCTAATTGTCAGCCTCTAACATGAATTAAACAGCCTTTTAACTAACGGAGTAAAAAAAATCATGGCTGATAGTATGAAAAAAAAGCCTTTGAGTCCATAAAGAAAACCAAACTGGAGGCAAGAACAACTGTGTTTGCCCAACTGCTTAATGAAAACAGGGATATAATCAAAGGAAAATCTGGAGTCGGGATAACCTCCAAAACCAAAGGTGATGTCTTCATTCACACTCATTATCATCAAATGTTTCTAAAATGTGTACATTCAGAGGCAGATTTCTGGCAGCAGCTGTTTAGTTTGTGGCTTGGTTTTAGTGACTTAGGAGCCCTCTTCAAAACTACTAAAGTTTCACAGATTACTTTATGGTAAAACACACACCCATTATTTTTAAGATTATCTCCTAAATTGGCGAGTTATAAGCATTAAGATGTTCTGTGAATAAGGGCCCAGATTATTATTTTTTTTTTATTAAAGCCCAGATAACTTTGAACAAACATTCCATTAATGTTGTACAATACAGATTGTGTCAAACCAGTTTTATAATGTCAAACAGGAAAATAGTGTCAATAGTAAACACTCACTTTTCCAGTTAAAGGGGTCATGTGATGCAATTTCAAAACACAGTATAAGTCATTAGGGCATCACAGTATGGTGAGGGGCGTAACACTTCCATCACAAGCTTGAGGTATTCAGCCAATCACAACACACTGGATATCTGGCCAATCAGAGCACACCTCACTTTTCAGAACGATGAGCTTTGTAAAAATCCATGTGTTTCACAAGGAGGGGCATAGAGGAGAAACAATAATGTACATTGTGTGGGAAATAATGTGTTTTTTAAACTTTAACCACATAAACATTTCATTACACCAAATAATGTTTTTTTTAACAAAGTCACATGACCCCCTGAAAGTCTGTTCATCATTGATTCAGTGATGTAATCATCCAGCTCAGTTCAAATGGTATCTATGCAATCAAGTTGACAATATTCCCATAAATTAAGCAAGACATACCTTTAAAGTGACCACACTGAAACTTATCTAGCCCTAAAATCTGCATAAGAGTACTTTAAGGTAGTAATATGTACTACTATGTGCCTGTTAGTGGTAAATAAGGCACAAAGTTTTCTATTTAAGGCTTAATTCTGCCAAAGTGACACTGACTTGCTCTTCCTAAGTGATATTGAGGGGAGGGACATTCCTAGACTAGAGCACATTTGATTGGACAAAAATGAGTGCAACATGAGTCATCTGAATTTACACCCATTTTCCTGGAAGAGAAAGGCTGCTAATTTTAAGCAAATGTCTCTGCCAAAAGTTACAATTAAGATACAATTAAAAGTAGATGACCTCAAAGCAAAAACACATCAAGGATTATTGCATATGGATCTTTATACTAGCTCCACACAGAAACAGATTGAATTTCTACTCACTACACGAAACTTTAATCGTCAGTAAATATATATTTGTGTGCATATTTTTTCTCTGTATTGCCATATCAATAAATAAATAGCATTCATTAATATAACATAAATTGAGATGCAGCAAAGATTGTAGTCTCTAATTGTTTTCTCATAGTTGACACCTGTTCCCTGTTAGAGTTGGTGATTAAGTGATGTTTTTGCAATAGAGAGGAAATATGAGCTAAAGGTGGCGATTAAGTTCTGCTAATCTAACAGTGAAAGGAAAACACGTGATGAAATGATATAAACATGACATGTTCTCTTAAATATTGCTGCTTCTCAAAGTAATCGTTCATAATCAGCCAATCAATTAATCGGGCTGAAAAACGATTCAGAGTTCAGTGAGCAATGCAGTTTTGAGTACTGACTATGCCAGTCACGTCCATCAGAGGGTTAATAATCGCGTTTTCCTAGTTCTTTCAAATGGCACTTGCACTGAGAGTTATTCAGCAGATTGTTAGTTTGACTGTGTTTGGACTGATTGAGCTCCAGTGCTCGGTGTTGTATGGAGGAAAGCTCCTACCTTCCCAGTGTTCATGGTTTCCTCGGCGCTTTGTCCGGTGTTAGTCTTCCTCTAACTGTCCCTTCTTCTTCAGTGTTGGGGGTAGTCGGGTTGTGTGACCCAGTAAACCCCTCGTCCAGCCCTCACCCCTCTCTCCCAAACTCCTGACTGAATCCAGGTCACATCAAACTTTAAGCTTCATTCCGCCCAAAATGTCCGTTTGCTGTCGCAATGTGGGTCGGTCGCGGTCTCTGTCCCGGACAATGTCTTCTTACTCTCTGTCTGTGTCTCTCACTGGGACTGAATGCCAATGAGTTAACGGGACAGCGCTGTGAATAGCGCCTCTGCTCATTACAGGAGCGCCTCTCACACACACACACACACACACACACACACACACACACACACACACACAAAGAAGCTCTCATTCATACACAGACTCTTCACTTTTCATTCCATAAATATGTATCAGAAGTGGCATGTGCAAACAAACGATGCTAGACCATTTTCTCACGTTCCTTTTGACTGGACATTATGTTTTGTTGGGTTTTTAATTTAATTATAAATTATGATAAAAATGTTTCTTTTTTGTCATAAAATGTAGCCTATTAGCAAGGTTTCTTTTTTTCCTTTTGTTCTTTTAAACGTCCTTGTTTAATGTTTTTTTAATACAATAATTACTGTAAGTATGTTGCTCAAAATGTAAATTTACAACAGAGCTTAAATTTATGAGTGTATGCGAACGCGCGCGTGTCTTGTGCATTTTATTTATTTATTCTCCCTCTCTCCTTAAGGTTCACAAATGTTTGCAAGTACAACAAATGATAAGAATAATAAAAACCATTTTAACTGAACATACTCTTAATGCAAATACCATCAATAATCACGTTTTGATTCAATATCTTTAGTTGGGGCTCAGATTTTATTAAGTGTCATGCAAAATGTTTCGTAATTTCTGTGCATTCAAACAAAAACCCATGTTTATCAATGCATTTTAGAAAATCTTAATTAGGGGCCCAAGCCTCAAACACTGCTGTTGTGCTGCGTTGCCAATTATTATTTTCTCTTAAGGACTATATAGGGTCAAATTTTTTCTCTAAATCAAGCCCTACAAGAATCCATACATTATTTTTTTGTTTACCATTTTTCCAGAATTTTGGATCATAAATCATAATTCATGCATAGTGTAAGACTCCCATGACTCAAAGCTTTGTTTGATCAAAGTTATTAGTCAGTTAAATGGCCTGCCATTGCCCATCTTTGACCTATTTATTGTGTTACAGTTTTTCTCAATCAATTTGACACTTTTCTCCAATGCAATGGACTTGCTCTCAAAACAATTAACACAGCCATCTGAACACAAGATTATTTTAACCAAACAGTTCAACTTTACTGCAAAATGAAGCACTGCAATGTTTTCTAATAATGCATTTATTAAAAGCAAATATAACGATCACATCTATAGGTGTGTTCTCTGTTGATAATAAAACACCTTCAGCTGTAAATGCACAAAAATGCAAATGATAATACACCTTCATTCCAGTTCTTCAACAGGGAGTGTTTATTTTTATTTTTTTTTATCTAAATGAATAAAAACTGTAATCGTGTTTTAACTTTACAATAAACAATGGAACTCAAAGTGGACACTTGATCAGAGACAGTGCCGAGGTGTTCAGCATCTGTGACTGTCTGTCCTGTCTGTACAAGATACATGAGGCTCTATTCATACGAATCTTTCTACAAAACCTTTTACTCCACTTTAAGTAACATTTTCAAACGCATAGGCTGTTCGTCTGGTTTGCACAAATCACCATTTATAATGACTCTTTTCTTGAAAACACAATGTAAAAACATCACAAAACTTTGTATACATGAAAATATATAAAATGTCAGGTAATTTCTGAAGCTGTGGTTTCATCTGTTTCTAAATGATCAGCCATTTGTATCAATGAGAGACAGAAGGCTCTAACACTTGTCCACTAGAGGGAGACTAACCACAGGCTTTTACAGTAATGAGTTCAAATTGAATTAGTTTGCAAAGAAAACTAATCTGATCTCCAACATGGTTGCAGATTTAAAAAAAAAATAGTACCTTAACATTACATCTCTATAGAAATACACACATTAGTGATTACCTCATAATCTAATACTGCTCTTTTATAATTGTTTTCTCCCTCATGTTATACTGTTTGAGTGCACAGACGGAAACGAGGGAAAATGTGGCAAAAAGAGTCATGTGACAATACATTAAATGAATGTGGTAACCCAAGTTTTTATTCCAAAGCTTAAATAACATGCACCCTCCACGGGTCTGTCAGTCAGTATCTGTGTGATCCAGTGTAAGCCTGCTGTGTCTGTGTGTTTTTCTCAGTAGAGATCTGTTTTTCCGCACACCTCTGTGTTAGACACTGACGCACAGAGGTAAAGTGTTACAGGAGCTCCAGAGTCAGATGGACGTGAGGACATCATCTTTCTCAAACCTCGGCGGACAGCACACTGAGCTCCTGAACGTGTTGTAAAATATAATGTATTTCTGTGATGCTCCGCTGTATTTTCAGCATCATTCCTCCAGTCTTCAGTGTCACATGATCTTCAGAAATCAGAATAATATGATGATTTACTGCTCAAGAAACATTTCTGATTAATATCAATGTTGAACACAGTTGTGCTGCTCAATATTTCTGTGGAAACTGTGATACACTACCTTTCAAAAGTTTGGGATAATATAAAAAATAAAAAATAATACTTTTATTCATCACAGACACATTAAATCAAAAGTGACAGTAGAGACATTTATAATCTTACATATGTCATATATATTGTTCTTTCAAACTTT
The DNA here is from genome assembly GCF_003368295.1 of Carassius auratus. Lineage (NCBI taxonomy): Eukaryota > Metazoa > Chordata > Actinopteri > Cypriniformes > Cyprinidae > Carassius > Carassius auratus. The sequence goes on from NC_039283.1 coordinate 233,797, forward strand.
CTACTCAAAGGATCAAAAGAAGTATCATGATTTTTATAAAATATTAAGTAACAAACTGTTTTAACACTCATAACAATAAAAAAAAAAAACATGATTAAAAATCTGATAAAAATCTAAAAAATATTTTCCAAATTCCAAACATTTGCCTGGCAGTGTGTGTGTGTGTGTGTGTGTGTGTGTGTGTGTGTGTACTGTATGGGAGAGGGCTGCTGGATCACTGTTTGTGTCTGTATAGTTGAATGTAAAAGACAGATGCATGTTTACAGCGCTGCTTCTTTCAGTTCATGAGACACTCACACAGAGGTGAGTAAAGTGGTTTATCATAATGCGCAGGTTGTGTGAACAGACAGTAGGTTAACTCTCCTCCGCTCTTCGTCAGATCTGACCTACTGTATATGAGGCTAATGTGCACTGAGGAAGAAAAAAGTCTTCAGTCCTACGACACAAACACATGCAAAAACTTACCAACACTTGTTCCTTGAGTATGTTGTTAAGGTCGTTCTGAAAGGCCATGTCTTGAATGACTGCGTTCACAAACAGCAGCATCCACCTCCGAAAGAAACGACTGCATTTATTGTGTTTCATCTGCTCACTCTGAGGCACAAGTTATTTATAATATATCAAAATTATTATATAAATAAGCATCCTTTGGTTTTTTAAATGACCAAAATGGATAGGTGCAGACCTCCATCTTTTCTTGGTACTTGAAAACGATGGATGAAAAAGAGACTTCTTCAGAACAGGAGTCTTCTTTACATTCATTATAGTGGAAAGCAGGCCACAATGTAGAACAAGCAGAGATCTTTTATACACTGCAGAAACTAGTTAACGCTGTGTTGGCCACATCAAACCCTGAAATTAACATTTATTAAAACTGTTAATTTACCAATCTACTTAAACTAAAAAAACGGTAAATGAAAACCACCAGAACACTACAATTAGTAAAAGTAAATGGCACTATTGGTAAAAAAATAATTAAGTCTTATATATACAGTAAGTTGAGTAAAGTAACTTAAATGAATAGTTTGCCCAAAAATAAAAATCTTGAAAACTAAAAATTTGGAGGGTCAGAAAGCTCTTGGATATCATCAGATATCTTAATTTATGGTCTGAGAAGTTTGAAATGACATGAAGGCGAGGAATTAACAACAGAATTTTCATTTTTGGGTGAACTATCCAACTTTTTACATTATTTTACATTTTCAGTTGCAACAAAAAATAAACTAAAGATATCACAGATGCTGAGAGAGTTTAGTAACCTGTTTTACAGTGTAACTAATGGAGAGTCTAATAAATCAGAGATGTTTCCTTTAAGTAACTCTGTCTGTTGTGACCTCATCTGAGTGTACAACTGACCTCTGACCTCTGACCTCTGGCTGTGTTCCTGGAAACAGAAGCAGAGCAGACACACAAACACCCATCAGGTCACACGACTTAACTCACCTGACTGGAGAACAGTGTGATAATGATACTAATGGAGTTAACTTTCTGCTCTGTGTCTGAGGGTTTCTCTTTATGAACATCAACTCATCAGATTGATCAGTCAAGAGATCGCTTGGTTAAATGCTGTCAAGTCATTTCTTACATTTCTGTGCTAGTTTTATGTCTCTCATATCATCCTATGCTCTAAGACAACACAAAATAAAACACCACAAACACTTAAATTTGCATACAACTTTTTATTTTCTCAGTCACAGTTTTACATTTCCGTTCTGTTGACCAGAAAGACAAACCAGCTTTTTAAGCATCACAATAATCCTTGTTTGGTACAGAATAAAGGAAGTTTCTGGATTTTCATCTTCCCAACTGTTAGAGTGTGAGCGGATGGTAATTAATGAGTCTCTGATGTGAGCCAAAGCCTGCCCTGTTCAGCTTTCTCTCAGTCTTTCTGTGCATGTTCCCTCTGACCTCAATCAGCGTCCATCTGTCTCTCTGGCTGCTGCGCTGGACTTTAACTTGAACTAGGCCACTTATCTTGTTAAGAGCTGTGACAAGAGCTGCTTGAGCCGTATACAACCGGCAACAGAGATACAAGAAAGAAACATTTACCAGACAAAAATATAAAAAAATTACTCGGAACAAAAGAAACTTTAAGTGAAAAAAAGGCAAAGAAAGATTTTTTAAATTTTTAAAAAATACAACTAATATTAAAATACTTATTCAAAATATTACTAAAAACTATAATAATAAAGTGAATTCTATTTACATAGAAACAGCAAGTGGAAACATATATTTGATTTTAACAATTAAAACATACACCTTTGAAAAATATATTTTTATACACTTTTAATCTCAATGATGCAAAATATTCCTATCACAGAGTCAGCAATGGCAGGTTATTAGATTAGGAAGTAAACTGTTACTCAAAATCTCATGCTAATAATATATTGTTGTTGTTAAACTGCTGTAAAGAAGCATTTTCACTAGTGGTTTTGGAGCCCGCTTTTAATATTGTCTGCTTGGATTATAACAAATGTCAAACCTAAAGGTCTTTCTAGAACATCACAAACATTTCATCACGTCATTTAAACACGACAGAGGAACTCTAATGAAATGTACTAGAGATGGGGTTAATGAGCACATTTAACTGCTGCTGAGCAGAAGAGGAGGAGGGGAGCGTGTTACACACACGCGGCCGGATTAAGTCCCTCACAAACCTGGTTTAGACAAGCAGAACAGGACAAAGCTGCAGGAGTCCACAGATACAGACCGCCTGAACACAGAACAACAGGACAAACCCCGTCTGCACTGTGACTGTGAGTCTCTGCTGTCGACAGATGTGTTTGAGTTGTGGGATGTTGTGATCTGTAGCACAGGTGAAGAGATGGAGATGATCTGATGCTCCAGTTCTCTCTATATATTACACATCGAGATTTCTTTATGCTATACTCCGTATGATTATATTTCATGAAGACTGTCTACGGATTGCTGAGAACTTTAGACTGATCGTTTAGCTGCTTATTTTCAGAGAGTATATTATTATTAATTTGATCAACAGGTGTCAGAACTCTTCAGAGGTTTTCTTTATGAATAGTGTTTTAGTTTAGGTAATGATTGAGGCGGTAATGATTAAAACATTTGCATTATTGGCACAAAATAAGCATTGACCATGATAGTCATAACTGCAATAAAAAAAAAAATGCTAGGATTTTGTGTTATATCTCTTTTGTTGTCAGTGGTTGGGTTACCACAGTGTTGTGATATACGTTGTGTTTAACAATGATAAAACACTAGAAACGTGCACTTAACTGTATACTGAATGTGCACTTGTTATGCATGTTTAACATAGATAATATTAAATGAATGAAAATGAAATGAAACTTGTGTACTTAAAGAGAGACACTTAAGTAAAATTTAAAAATGTGCACATCATAGTAATGACAAATGAATGGTTTTACTTTCAAGTACAAGTGTTAATAATCTTGTGTTGTGCTTTAACGCACACTTATTTGTTTATGTTGACTAACATACAAAAACACATGCTAGTTGTAATTTTAACTGTAGTGTATAATTCAGTAATACATTTAAAGCTGCAGAAACTTCTTTACTAGACTAAATATAGTTGTTAATACTCTCTCATGGATTCGGCAGGAGGTGCATTAAACTGCATTGTATGTGTCTGACTTAAAGAGCTGGCTTCATTCGATCCCGACAGTCAGGCTAATCGTGTGGATTTCGACAGGAAGATAAAGTGACTTCTCAAACACGTCCATCTGTCACGCTTTCTAAGCTTGTGATCTCCCCACACAGTCCAGATTTGATCATGTGCTTCACCACACACAAGTGAGATATTCTAGCTGTGTTTGTGTATCAGATGCTTTTTAAAAGAACCAGAAAGTGTGAAAGTGTATGTGCTTTTATTATACATTTTGTTTTATATTGAGGTCAGTGGTACTTTTTTCTGGTTTCATCAAAGGTTGGCTGTCTCACAGATTGTAAATATATTTTAATGTATCTTGGTATTACACTTTCTGAACACCATCCTCATGTGTAAGTCTCTTTGGATAATGGGACATAACTCTCTCTCTCTCTCTTAAACACACGCTAATCCTCTGCAGACCCTTGATGATGACTCTTCTTGATTTATCCTCATTAGAACAGACTCTGACGTACACACAGAAATGTTTGTCCCGTGTTAATTCAGAAGCGTTAAGGAACTTAAACTGATAATCCTGAACTCTTAAATGGAGCGACCTTCTTGAAACCTCCTTTGAAGGAGTTCTTGGTGTTCAATTACAGGTTCTACAGATTAGTCTAATGGTTAACCGTGATGTTAAATGTAGTAAATTGCAACTTCGTCAATAGAAATGTGTAATTACTTAAAATACAATTTCAATAGAAATGACATTAAGGTATATTTGTGACCCTGGAGCACAAAAGCAGTCTTAAGTCTCTGGGGTATATTTGTAGCAATAGCCAACAATACATGGTATGGGTCAAAATTATAGATTTTTATTTTATGCCAAAAATCATTAGGATATTAAGATCATGTTCAATGAAGATATTTTGTACATTTCTTACCGTGCATATCAAAAATAATCTACGATTAGTAATATGCATTGCCAAGAACTTCATTTGAACAACTTTAAAGATGATTTTCTCCATATTTTTTTATTTTATTGTACCCCCAGATTCCAAATTTTCAAATAGTTGCATCTCAGACAAATATTGTCTTCCTAACAAACCATACATCAATGGAAAGATGATTTATGCAGTGTATTAATTATTATAATATAAAGTTTAAAAACACTACTCTTATGACTGGTTTTGTGGTCCAGGGTTTTAGTTGATCATAAATGCTTGTCAGTGCATTCAGCAGTAACTTTAACCTTTCCTTTCCTCCTTTACTTTAAAAAGACTATTAATACAGTTTAATACCACATAACATATAAAGATATAATTAATTCCACATTAAGTGAGTCAAATGAGCAATTGAATCATTTAAAAGTCATAGTTTAAATTAAAAGATGTTCCAGTCTTCTGAAAACGTATCATGACAAGACTTTTCTTTCTTTCTTTCTCCAGGTTCTGAAGAGGCAAGAGCAGGACCATCAGACGGATTACATGTACATACACGTGGAGAAGGAGGCTGAGAAAGACACAGGAAGCAGCAATTGAAGACGAGGACAGATACAAGTGTAAAAAAGCAGGCCTGCGATAATTCAGCTGAAGATACAGATCTAGAAGCTCTAAATATTTGATAAGTTTGGCTGCATTCATCCCACAGAAATGCATCCAGCAAGCTCAAGAAAGAGCGAGTGGCTTTTCTTCTTCTTCTGTGCCATATGTCTTTCTGTGTGTGCTGGGACAGGAATGCCGGGTTCAGACTACACCCCTCATCCTCGCTTCATCTGCAGTCCTATTCCTGCTGATGCCGATCCCGGGTGTTTCCCCACAGCAGGCGGCCCCAGCGGCCCCGGATCCGGACACCAGGGCGGTCCCGGCGGGAGCAGCAGCGGCTGGTGGGGAATGTCCGAGGAGGCCAAAGCGACGATCCTGCACCTGCGGGAGAGTTTGGTGCAGCAGAAGGAAACCATCCTGGACCAGAGGGAGACCATCCGAGAGCTCTCCGCCAAACTGAACCTGTGCGAGGGCTCGAGCCACACATCCCCACACCTGGCCCATCACACCCACCACACCTACCCCTCGGCACCCGACACCGGACACCTCGGGCTGGAGCTGGGACACTATGGAGACGGGGTCGGAGGGCATCACGCTGGGGAAGCTGCTCTGAGCGAGAAGCATGTGATGGGGGAGATTCCTTCATCCTCGTCCACACCGGAGCAGATGAACAAGATGCTGCAGAGCCTCAAGCAGCGGCTGGACAACCTGCAGGTACACGTTTATATCAGGGCTGCCAGTTTAACACGTTAACGTAATGAATTAGTTATGAAAAAATAATGTGTTTATTACAGAGGTGTCAAGAGTACCTGAAAACCATACTTGAGTAAAAGTCCTAGAGCATCTGAGTTTAACAGAATTTAAAGGTGCACTAAGAGATTTTTGCCAAACGATGTTGATATTTTAAAGCACCATAACAAACACGCCCCTATCCCAACAGGACCTCGCCTTCTGGCAATAACCAAGAAATAAGCGAAGATGACTCACAAGCATATTCAAACTACATTCAACAACTCACAAAGAACTAAAGAGACATTCGGACTATATATATATATATCCAGAAGACTAACAAGCTGAGCAAGATAAGATGCAAACACTACGGGAGACAAAGATAAAATATCTTTATTGTGGGTATTTTCACAGCCAAATTTAACTTGTGATTAATTAGATTCATTAATTGAAACATCAGGTAATTAATGAAAAAATTTTAATTGACTGACAGACCTGCTTTATTATTATTTACAATTTATTTGAGTTTACATATATTTTTTGTTAACTTTAATAACTCTAATTCATATAATTAATATATATCAATTATTAATAATACAAGGGATTATCAAATGATTGGGCACTGAGTGGTTTAGGAAGGAGTGGTGATTTTTTATTTTTTCCAAATAAAATACATTTGCTCTACATTTCAACTCATAGAAGTGTATCGATTTTGAAGTTCCCAAAGTTTGCATATATGCTTATAGAAATTAAGGTAAATGTGAGAAATGTGCATGCAAATAAGATCTGAATTAGATATAAATAAGAATCAAATAAAACCAAAATAATTACAAAATTCAATTGTTTCTACTTATACTGCTTCATTACAAAAGCTACACTTTTACTGTTCTATGTGAAAAATGACCCGCAACAACCAACAGAGGCAAAGATTAATAATCTAAAATAAAACCTAAAATAACCTAAATCCCTCCAAAGTACATCATTTTATTGTTACTACCTCAGGAAAGTTAGTTTTATTAAACAACAGATACAAATACAGAGGCTTGACCATTTTTGAACCTGTCAACTGAAGTGAGATGAAGCTGATGGGACACTGTTTGACACATTAAACATTGGTGTAGGAGTGTGTTTTATTAGGATCCTGGATGTCAGTTTATTCAATATTATAATGTGTGTTCAGCAGCAAGTAATGCAGCAGTGTGCAGGCCTTTTCTCAGAGCACTGTGACTGTGTTTGCAGACAAGAAACACCTCCAGCGGCCACTCCAGCTCTCTGAAGGACCTCCTGCAGAGGAAGATCAGTGCTCTGGAGCAACAGATGCAGCACCATCACCCCGACCACGAGGAGGAGGAGGATGACAGAGAGCATGACAACCATGACGACCACAGTGATTCACATGATCCACATGACAACAACAGCCACCAGGACAACGAGGCGTCCGAGCATGGCTCTGAGAGGCTGTCGTATGACCTGCAGGGTCTCGGAGAAGCACAGGGAGGAGCACACAGTAAACTGGATGCGGTCCTCAGTCAGCTGCAGCACAGGCTCACTGACACGGGTGAGACAATTGACCAGATGAACCCTGCACTTCAGATGGACCACTCAGGCCAGATTCAGACCTTAGATGCTCTAGATAGACCCCAGATTCGGACCTTAGATGCTCTAGACAGACCCCAGATTCGGACCTTAGATGCTCTAGACAGACCCCAGATTCGGACCTTAGATGCTCTAGACAGACCCCAGATTCGGACCTTAGATGCTCTAGACAGACCCCAGATTCGGACCTTAGATGCTCTAGATAGACCCCAGATTCGGACCTTAGATGCTCTAGATAGACCCCAGATTCGGACCTTAGATGCTCTAGACAGACCCCAGATTCGGACCTTAGATGCTCTAGACAGACCCCAGATTCGGACCTTAGATGCTCTAGATAGACCCCAGATTCGGACCTTAGATGCTCTAGATAGACCCCAGATTCGGACCTTAGATGCACCCCAGATTGGGACCTTAGATGCTCTAGATAGATCCCAGATTCGGACCTTAGATGCTCTAGATAGACCCCATATTCGGACCTTAGATGCTCTAGATAGAACCCAGATTCGGACCTTAGATGCTCTAGATCCCAGATTCAGACCTTAGATGCTCTAGATAGATCCCAGATTCAGACCTTAGATGCTCTAGATAGATCCCAGATTCGGACCTTAGATGCTCTAGATAGATCCCAGATTCGGACCTTAGATGCTCTAGATAGATCCCAGATTCGGACCTTAGATGCTCTAGATAGACCCCATATTCGGACCTTAGATGCTCTAGATAGAACCCAGATTCGGACCTTAGATGCTCTAGATCCCAGATTCAGACCTTAGATGCTCTAGATAGATCCCAGATTCGGACCTTAGATGCTCTAGATAGACCCCAGATTCAGACCTTAGATGCTCTAGATAGATCCCAGATTCGGACCTTAGATGCTCTAGATAGACCCCAGATTCGGACCTTAGATGCTCTAGATAGATCCCAGATTCGGACCTTAGATGCTCTAGATAGACCCCAGATTCGGACCTTAGATGCTCTAGATAGACCCCATATTCGGACCTTAGATGCTCTAGATAGAACCCAGATTCGGACCTTAGATGCTCTAGATCCCAGATTCAGACCTTAGATGCTCTAGATAGATCCCAGATTCGGACCTTAGATGCTCTAGATAGACCCCAGATTCAGACCTTAGATGCTCTAGATCCCAGATTCGGACCTTAGATGCTCTAGATAGATCCCAGATTCGGACCTTAGATGCTCTAGATAGACCCCAGATTCGGACCTTAGATGCTCTAGATAGACCCCATATTCGGACCTTAGATGCTCTAGATAGAACCCAGATTCGGACCTTAGATGCTCTAGATCCCAGATTCAGACCTTAGATGCTCTAGATAGATCCCAGATTCGGACCTTAGATGCTCTAGATAGAACCCAGATTCGGACCTTAGATGCTCTAGATCCCAGATTCGGACCTTAGATGCTCTAGATAGATCCCAGATTCGGACCTTAGATGCTCTAGATAGATCCCAGATTCGGACCTTAGATGCTCTAGATAGACCCCATATTCGGACCTTAGATGCTCTAGATAGAACCCAGATTCGGACCTTAGATGCTCTAGATCCCAGATTCAGACCTTAGATGCTCTAGATAGATCCCAGATTCGGACCTTAGATGCTCTAGATAGACCCCAGATTCAGACCTTAGATGCTCTAGATAGATCCCAGATTCGGACCTTAGATGCTCTAGATAGACCCCAGATTCGGACCTTAGATGCTCTAGATAGACCCCAGATTCGGACCTTAGATGCTCTGGATAGACCCCATATTCGGACCTTAGATTCTCTAGATAGAACCCTTTACATTATTAAATTGGAAAACAGTGTGTCAGTAATGAAAATCGATAAGAGTAAACACTCAATTCTCAGTTAAAAACGTTGTTCCATATCCTGACAAATTTGAATCTCCTTCGTCAAGTTTGGTTTAGACCAGACCTGTCTGAAAAAATAAATCATATAATTTTTTTCTTTAAAACTGGTCATGACTTTTTAAACTTGGAAAATCGATAGATTGGTCTAGTCTGAAAAGTAAAACTGATTACTTCTAGAATAGCTGAAGCTAGTCAAACTAGTTCTTAACATAGGTGATGTTTCTGCAGCTGATAGATCACACGGTTCTGCTGATTATCATCTCCACAGGTTCTAGAAGGATCAGCAGACCCACGGAAGCTTTCCAGATCGGCTTCCCCATGAGGACCAACTACATGTACGGCCGTGTGAAGCACACGCTGCTGCACGAGATCTTCTCCTTCACGCTGTGTCTGTGGATGAAGGCTGGCATCGACCCGGGGCTCGGGACGCCCTTCTCTTACTCTGTGCCCGGACAGGCCAATGAGCTGGTGCTCATCGAGTGGGGAAACAACCCCATGGAGCTGCTGGTCGATGACACAGTGAGTGAAAGAGATATATATATAAAAAAAATATTGGTAACACTTTAGAATAGGTAACACATGTTAACTATTAACTACATTTCTCTCAGTAAATTCTTCATTTGCTGCGTATTAATAGTTGGTAAGGTAGTTGTTAGGCTTAGGTATAGGGTAAGATTAGGGATGTAGAATAAGGCATTAATATGTTCTTAATTAGCTCTAATAAATGGCTAATATTCTAGTAATTTACATGCTAATAAGCAACTAATAAGTGTGACCTATTCTAAAGTGTCTAAAGTGTTTATCTCTGGTTAACTTTATTACTCGCACCTATTAAACGACTTGGGAGTTGAGCACGTCTTCTCCACTACTATTCTAAAGTGTTAGTTAAAATATTTTACAGGGCCTTACTGAGAATTTTCTTTTTGCAATCCAACTACAGTTTAAAGGTTTGGGGTTGTTAAGATTTTTTAATTTTTTAATGCATCTTGTGCCTAGCAAAGCTGCATTTATTTGATCAAAAATAGAGTAAAATTGTGAAATATTATTCTAATGTAAAACAGCTGTTTTCTATGTGAATCTCTGTTAAACTGTAATGTATTTCTGTGATGCTCCGCTGTATTTTCAGCATCATTCCTCCAGTCTTCAGTGTCACATGATCTTCAGAAATCACTCTGATATGAAGATTTACTGCTCAAGAAACATTTCTGATTATTATCAGTGTTGAAAACAGTTGTGCTGCACAATATTTTTGTGGAAAAAACATTTTATTTTTCGGGAATCACAGATGAATAGAAAGTTCAAAAGAACAGCATTTATTTAAAAATAGAGACCGTTTATAACATTGTAAATGTCATTACTTTCACGTTTGAACAATTTAATGACTCCATGCTAATTAAAATAAATAAATAAATAAATAAATCATTTCTGAACCCAGACTTTGGGATGTACAACGGTTTCCAATAAGACTAGGATGATGATCGAAATATTATTATAAATATAATTTAAAATATTTTGTGTTTTAAAAGAAAAAAGTGATTCCCTTTAACTGTCTAGTTAGACGTCTTTGTTAAACAATGTTTAACATTTAATAAATGTCTAGGTATCAACAAGAATTCGAAAATCCAGTAGGATTCAGTTTCAATTCATCCAGCAGGGACTTATTTGAATTTTAGAGGATTCTATTTGATCCCGTTTGGATCTTAAGAAGATTAAATAATAAACATTCCATAAATGAGCCCACGAGTTCACATTCCTTAAGGATTTCTTTTGACCGACAAATGAAGGACAGATGGTGAAATAAGAGAGAAGACAGAGCAGATCTGACCTTATCTGATGTGTGTGTGTGTGTGTGTGTGTGTGTGGACAGGCAGTGTCTTTGGCGCTCTCGGTGAGTGATGGTAAATGGCACCACGTGTGTGTGACATGGTCGGCGCGAGACGGACTGTGGGAGGCCTACCAGGATGGAGTGAAGAGAGGCTCAGGGGAAAACCTCTCGCCCTGGCATCCCATCAAACCTGGAGGAGTCTTCATACTGGGACAGGAACAGGTGACATACAGACACAGCATACAGTCAACAAACTCAGATCCTGCTCAGATTCCTCACTTTACTTGTGCCATTAATCAATAAACATGAACAACTGGCAATCATCCACACTAACACAGCTGTAGATTATATGTGACCCTGGACCACAAAACCAAAACTGAGATTTTTCAAAACTGAGATTCACCTCAAACTAGATAAATAAGCTTTCCATTGATGTATGGTTTGTTAGGACAGAACAATATTTGTCTGAAATACAACTATTTGAAAATCTTGAATCTGAGGGAGCAAAAAATAATAATAATTGAAATATTGAGAAAATCATCTTTAAAGTTGTCCATATGAAGTTCTTAGCAATGTATATTACTAATCAAAAATTAAGTTTTGTTATATTAATGGTAGGAAATTAACAAAATATCTTCATGGAACATTATCTTTACTTAATATCCTAATGATTTTTGGCATAAAAGATAAATCGATAATTTTGACCCACACATTGTATTTTTGGCTATTGCTACAAATATACCCCAGAGTCTTAAGACTGCTTTTGTGCTCCAGGGATACATTTATTAATGAAATGCCACTTAAGTGCACTTAAAGAGAGACACGTTCACGAGTACACTTCTTAAAATGTGCTCTTTGTTATAATGTCAAATTATGTTTTCATTAAAAAAAAATAAACAATTTAAATACATGACATACAAGTTTGACCGTACAGGTAAGAAATGCCATTAAACTATATTTTAGTGTATCATAAATACTTTCAGCGGTGCATTCAGCAGTAACACTTTAACCACATTTCAAAGACAACAGAAGTCATTGTTAAATCACGTGCATAAATATGTACTTAAGTGGGTCAAAAACACTCTTAGGTTCAGCTAATTGCATCGAATATAAATGTAAACTATGATATATAGTTGTAAATAACTTGCAATCATCTGAAAACATTTCATGCAGTTTAGATTTAAGTGTATTATTTCCATAATGACTCCTTTATATTTTACAACTATGCTAAAGAATACTTATTTTTCATTAAAGTAATGTCATTAAAGTTGTATTCAGAGTTGAAGTGGTTGCCTTACAAACTAGGTACAAACTAAAATCCTGAACTCATCTGTTTTGAGCTGCTGATCTAATATTCCCCAATCTCCAGGACACACTGGGGGGGCGCTTCGACGCCACGCAGGCGTTCGTTGGTGAGATCTCAGACGTTCAGATGTGGTCTCACGTTCTCACGCCGCACGACATCTACAGCCTGGCATCATGTGGAGGTCACATGACCGGTGACATCATCGCCTGGGCGGAGTCAGAGGTGGAGCTGCACGGCGGGGTCACCAAATACCCCTTTGACCCCTGCCATTAAAGAGAAGGACACGTGATGACAAAGCATTCTGACCAGTCCTGACCTGATCGTAATGCAAAACTCATTCAATATTGCCTTCTGTTTACATGAGGACATTGAACGACCCCATGACCTCTAGGTGTTCAACAGGGACATGTGTTTTGTATTGTTTTCATATTCTACGCATGGCTCTTCATTGCCATTCAATGTCTGATGCGATAGTATTTGACATATTGTCCTAACTTGGACAGAAAGCGATAGATCATAAACAGGGTGTGAAGACATAAATGTAGAAACAGACGGCTCTCGAGGCACTATTTGAGCAGTGAGCTGAAGTTAAAAGACTGATTTACTTGAACTGTAAGAATAATCTAAAGATACAGTGAAACCGAAGAGAGAGAGAGAGAGAAAAAAGTAAACGTTCTAACTGAAATAAGGGTTTGACTGTACTGTCCAGATGTTCAAATATTTAGCCGACTCAAAGTGGCGCTAAATAAGCAGCTATTTTGTCATACTTGAGCCTGATTGTCATTATTTGAATAAGTGTGTTTAATTTACTTGTCAGGGTTTCAAACTAATATAATTTTCCACTAATGTATGTGCATTGGAATTTATTATGCATTTAATGTTTTAAATCAACCTGATTTCATTTGTTTGCTCTTTTTAAAATGCAATAAAGGGACTTCATTTTGAAAACAGCTTTCATAGCGATTTCATGGTTTCTGACTGATTCTAAAAACTTTTTGCATAATGTTGTAAATGATTTTGATAGCATTTCCATAGTGAATTCTTTGTGCTCTTCTGCAGTATTGACCTCTCAGTGAACCTGGAGCCTGGTCTTCACTGCTATTATCAGAAACTAAGCTATTTAAGCAGACCTGCAGAATGCATAAAAACATATTCACTTCACATGAGATGAGAACCGTTTGTCTGGAAGTGAACTTGATGATCTGAGCTGAAATGCATGTGTTTGTGTTCACTGTGGCATTTTGGGAAGACTCTGGTCTGAGTGTCTGTGGTCTGCTGAGGACAGAATAACAAGATTAGACAGTGCTAATAGTTCTGGTTATCAGTCAGGAAATGAGCTAACAAGCTAAAGCGGAGCAGGATGAAAACCAGGACATCACAGCGACACACATGATATTTAGACTCCAAGAAGGACATTACATTAACATCTAACGCAAACATAAGCACTGCTTGCAACTGTAAGCTAACATCTTTATATCTAACTGTCATCCCTGAAAATGACATCGTACACATAGTTTTAGGTAGTTTTAAAGTAACAATAACGTTCTTTACAAAATGTGTGCAAATACTTTGACCTATCAACAGCTCTATTACTGCAACAGAGCCACATGACAAAAAAAAAAATATATATATTTTAAGTATGCATTTGTATGACCTGCTCACTAAAACCATAAAACAGCACTTTAAATAAATGTTAAATGAATGAATAAATACATAAACATTTATTTCAGCTATTTTCTAATTTTTTTTATTTATTTATTTATTTATTTTTTTTGCATATCGGTCTAGTTTGTCTTGTAGTACTAAACCTTAAACAAATAAAAGTGTTAAAAAATATATTAATTCTGTAAAGATTATTACAGAATTGCAACTTCATAAAAGTGGTTTCTCATGAGGAAGAGGCTGAATATTCATAGTTTCGTTTTTGTAGGTTTACCATGACAAATAATATTCTTGCTAAGGAAACATTTCACATCTTGTTTCTAGTTTAACTTGAAGTACTAAAACTAACCTTAAAAAAGAATGAATAAGAACTATGTTAACATTTAAAAAAAAAAAATCTTAAAAAAGACAAATTAAAACAAACTGAAGTGATAACTAAAAAACTCAATCTAATTCAAAATTTAATTAAATCATACGTTTTCCTATACACTGTACAAATGAGAACAAAATGCAACTTATCTGTCAATGGTGGGGAAAAAAGAGGAGGAATGCAATGTGTTCATGAAGTCAGGTTTTTCCCCATCTTAGAAATTTCAATGTTGTAGTGTAATACATAAGTATACATTCTTTTATTTTTTTATTATTCAGCTTATGTAATAGATCTTCCAGTTTACAATAAAAGGTATCAAGAGCAGAGTCTGGTGGATGATAGATTACACCAACGATAAATGTTTTGTCATAATTGTTGATCTCAATGAATAAAGGCTCACAATGAGCATCCTCTAAACAAAAATCACAGATATTTACCCCTCCACCTTTTCTATTTGGTCTGTTCGTAATGTGTAGATTGTATCCATCAAGGTTTAGTAGTTTGGCATTTGAAAATTCATTGATCCAGGTTTCACTACACCCAATCACATCGAAATGATAACTTAAGTTAGATAGAAGAGAAACGAAATCAGAATGATGTTCGTTTAGACTTCTGATGTTTAAATGTAAAAATGAATAAATATAACTATTAAATTATATATATATAAGTTATCATTGTCAAAGACATTGCAAGTAGTATTGGCATCCATATCCATGCAGACGTTCCCCCGACTGGGATGGAAACTGATACATACAGGGGTTTGTGGAATGCTGCCTGGCCCACGCACCCTTGCCGTGGCCTGGGGAGTCGAAATACATCCACCCTCCCCAAGGCTCCGGAGCAGGTGGGGAAAACCCATGTGTAGGAAACAAGTGCGCTGTGGTTGTCCATCCCACACCCCCTCCCGAGGGCTACCTGGTTGATCCTGCCAGTAACATATGCTTGTCTCAAAGATTAAGCCATGCAGGTCTAAGTGCACATGGCCGGTACAGTGAAACTGTGAATGGCTTATTAAATCAGTTCAGTTCAGACCCACTAGCAGTTGTGGAGAGGAGGACCTCTGGTCCTCGCGCAGACGAGGTGTGACACCCAGGGCGGTCTGCACTTAGGAGGACGGAGGACGGACGGACTTAGAGGTTTTTGTTAGAGGTTTAGAAGCCTTTATCCGCAGACACGGGTATGGGAATTAAAAGGGGGTCTTGACCCCGGACGCACCCTTCGGTTCCAACTCTCGTGCACCCTTCGGCCTCCGAACTCCTTCGCAGACGGCATTTGCCTTTGCTGGGCCAACCTTAATGATCCTTCTGCAGGTTCACCTAAGGAAACCTTGTTAGGACTTTTACTTCCAATAGTCAAGTTTGATCATCTTCTCGGCGCTCCACCAGGGCCCACAAGCTTATGACCCGCGCTTACTGGGAAGTCCTTTTTGATGGGAAATAGTTTCAATCCCCAGTCCCGATCATGATCGGGGTTCAGACACAAGATGATCTGCCCATTGTGGCACGTGTGCTGCCCCGGACATCTAAGGGCATCACAGACCAGTTATTGCTCCATCTCGCGTGGCTAAATGCCACTTGTCCCTCTAAGAAGTTGAATGCCGACTGCACGGGGCCGTGTAACTATTTAACAAGCCGGAGTCTCATTAGTTATCAGAATGAACCAGACAAATCGCTCCACCAACTAACAATGGCCATGCACCACCACCCACAGAATCGAGAAAAGAGCTATCAATCTGTCAATCCTTTCAGTGGCCGGGTGAGGTTTCCCGTGTTGAACCCAAAGACCGGCACGTTGCCCAGTAAGTCATGGGAATAAGGCCGGATCAGCATCATTTACGGTCGAAACTACGATGGTATCTGATGGTCTTTGAACCTCCGACTTTCGTTTTTGATTAAAGAAAATATTCTTGGCAAATGCTTTCGCTTTCATCCGTCTTGCGCCGGTCCACGAATTTCACATCTATACGAATGGCAATACGAATGCCCCCGCCGTCCCTCTTAATCATGGCCCTGGGTTCCAGAAACCCACAAAAGTTAACCAGAGTCCTATTCCATTATTCCTAGCTGCAGTATTCAGCTGCGACAAGCAGCCTGCTTTGAACACCCTATTTTTTTTTATTAAACGCTCCGGGCTTTGAAGTGACTGGACACCCAGTTAAGGGCATCCGGGGGGCGCAGGGAGGCAGGGTCCAGGATAGGTGGTGGCTCGTCTCGCGGCTGACGACCAGCCCACTCCTGAGATTCAACTACAAGTTTTTTAACCTTCATACGCAATTGGAGCTGGAATTACCATCGCTCCTGGCACCAGATTTGCCCTCCAGTGGGTCCTTGCCCATGGGTTTAGGATATGCTCAATCCAATTAAAGGGCCTCGAAAGAGACCTGGATTGTTATATTTCGTCACTACCTCTCTGAGTCGGAAATGGGTAATTTGCGCGCCTGCTGCCTTCCTTGGCTGGGTAGCCGTTTCTCAGGCTCCCTCTCTGGAATCAAACCCTGATTCCCCATTACCAGTGGTCACCATGGTAGATGCCTTAAGTACCATCAAAAGTTGATTCTACACTCACATGAACCTGCTGGTCAAAGAATTGGCATCGCTGTTAAAATAGGCTTCAGATTACGTGTGGTCACAGAACCCATTCGTGTGGAGGGCTACCTGGTTGATCCTGCCAGTAACATATGCTTGTCTCAAAGATTAAGCCATGCAGGTCTAAGTACACATGGCCGGTACAGTGAAGCTGTGAATGGCTCATTAAATCAGTTCAGTTCAGACCCACTAGCAGTCGTGGAGAGGAGGACCTCTGGTCCTCGCGCAGACGAGGTGTGACACCAAGGGCGGTCTGCACTTAGGAGGACGGAGGGGGCATAAGAGGTTTTTGTTAGAGGTTTAGAGGCCTTTATCCACAGACACGGGTATGGGAATTAAAAGGGGGTCTTGACCCCGGACGCACCCTTCGGTTCCAACTCTCGTGCACCCCCGGCCTCCGAACCCTTTTGCAGACGGCATTCGCCTTTGCCGGGCCAACCTTAATGATCCTTCTGCAGGTTCACCTAAAGAAACCTTGTTACAACTTTTACTTCCAATAGTCAAGTTTGATCATCTTCTCGGCGCTCCACCTGGGCCCACAAGCTTATGACCCGCTCTTACTGGGAATTCCTTTTTGATGGGAAATAGTTTCAATCCCCAGTCCCGATCATGATCGGGGTTCAGACACAAGATTATCTGCCCATTGTGGCACGTGTGCTGCCCACGGACATCTAAGGGCATCACAGACCAGTTATTGCTCCATCTTGCGTGGCTAAATGCCACTTGTCCCTCTAAGAAGTTGAATGCCGACAGCACGGGGCCGCGTAACTATTTAACAAGCCAGAGTCTCATTAGTTATCAGAATGAACCAGACAAATCGCTCCACCAACTAACAATGGCCATGCACCACCACCCACAGAATCGAGAAAAGAGCTATCAATCTGTCAATCCTTTCAGTGGCCGGGTGAGGTTTCCCGTGTTGAACCCAAAGACCGGCACGTTGCCCAGTAAGTCATGGGAATAAGGCCGGATCAGCATCATTTACGGTCGAAACTACGATGGTATCTGATGGTCTTCGAACCTCCGACTTTCGTTTTTGATTAATGAAAATATTCTTGGCAAATGCTTTCGCTTTCATCCGTCTTGCGCCGGTCCACGAATTTCACATCTATACGAATGGCAATACGAATGCCCCCGCCGTCCCTCTTAATCATGGCCCTGGGTTCCAGAAACCCACAAAAGTTAACCAGAGTCCTATTCCATTATTCCTAGCTGCAGTATTCAGCTGCGACAAGCAGCCTGCTTTGAACACCCTATTTTTTTTTATTAAACGCTCCGGGCTTTGAAGTGACTGGACACCCAGTTAAGGGCATCCGGGGGGCACAGGGAGGCAGGGTCCAGGATAGGTGGTGGCTCGTCTCGCGGCTTACGACCAGCCCACTCCTGAGATTCAACTACAAGTTTTTTAACCTTCATACGCAATTGGAGCTGGAATTACCATCGCTCCTGGCACCAGATTTGCCCTCCAGTGGGTCCTTGCCCATGGGTTTAGGATATGCTCAATCCAATTAAAGGGCCTCGAAAGAGACCTGGATTGTTATATTTCGTCACTACCTCTCTGAGTCGGAAATGGGTAATTTGCGCGCCTGCTGCCTTCCTTGGATGTGGTAGCCGTTTCTCAGGCTCCCTCTCTGGAATCAAACCCTGATTCCCCATTACCAGTGGTCACCATGGTAGATGCCTAAAGTACCATCAAAAGTTGATTGGGCAGACATTCAAAAGAGTCGCCGCCGCTGCGGGGAGTGCGCAATCAGCCCAAGGTTATCTAGAGTAACTCAGACCCTGGAAAAACCCAGACCCTGGATGGGTTTTGGATCTGATAAATGCACACGTCACCACCCATGAGGGAGGGTCGGGACTCATTTGCATGTATACATGTATGATCAAAGGGACCATAACTGATTTAATGAGCCATTAGCAGCTTCACTGTACCGGCCATGTGTACTTAGACCTGCATGGCTTAATCTTTGAGACAAGCATATGTTACTGGCAGGATCAACCAGGTAGCCCTCGGGAGGAGATGTGGGATGGGCAATTGTTTCCTACACACAGGTCTCACTCCGCAGTGGGTGTCAGGCAGCGGTCCACAAAGGAGTTGGAGTGGGCAGCTATAGATCCAGCGCCTGGGGAGCAACTGGGGGTTCAGTGCCTCGCTCAAGGGCACTTCAGCCTTGGGTATTAAGGGTGGAAGAGAGTGCTGTTCATTAACTCCATCCCACCTACAACTCCTGCCAGCACCGAGACTCCAGCGACCTTCGGGTAACTAGTCCGGCTCTCTAACCATTTGGCCACAGCTGCCCCATTTTCCTTAGTTGATTGTTGATAGTGACGTAGTTGGGTCATTATGTATTTTGTTGTGATTATTGTACAGCACTTTGGTTGGCTAAAAACAATGGAAGTAAATGTGCTCTAGAAATAAACAAACTTGAACTTGAACTAGAAAGTGTTAAAGGGACCCTCAAAATAAAGTGAATCTCTGATATCTTATGAAAGAGGTTGAATACTCACAGTTTCTATTTTGTATGTTTAATAAAATACCCCATGTTTGGTAATAATACGATTCATAGGCAGCAATCAATAAAAGTACACACAATGTGAATATTTTTATCCATTTTGTTTATTAGAGTTGATTGGCACCAGTGTACCATAACTGAGTTTTCCTTTTGCTACATGAATTTTCCAACATCTGTACCATTCTGTGGCCAATCAGAAGCCAGGAGAGAAAACTAAGAGGAGGAAGAGGAAATGCTTTCACTTGTCTTACTGTGTTTACAGACTAGCTGAGAGGCTTTGGCACCTTTGCACTTCTCATCAAGAGTCTCCAAAACAAATTCAAGTCATTCTAGCGTCTTCATCAGACCACGTCATGCCTGAAATATGAGTTTAAACGCATAGCTTATATATCAAGGAATGTATGCTATGTAACACTTGGAGTCTCTCGGTCATATACGGACGGCCTGTGGCTTCGCACACAACACAATGTGAAGCAGATTCACTTCAAACGATTCGCTACGGATGCTGAATACTGGCATCCTAAACGTGCAGTGAAGCTTAAACCGTTCAAGAACTGCAGTACTAGTTACGTACATACTCATAGAGAGTAAAACAAGCTGTGGTTTGTGCTGAACTCTAGTAAAGTGCCATATAAACACAGATTCTAACCCCAAACTATTAAATAGGTCTCAATTACTACAGCCAAGCTTTATATTAATTGGGAAAAATCACAAAAGTCGAGCAATATGCACTGCCAAACAACTCTCAGTATTAACCGTTTCATAATTAGTATATTTAAATTGAGCAGTTATTATATTAGACTCCAGGCGAGTCTATTAGTGTTCTGTATGTTTAGTCATTTTAAAGACCTTTATGGATTATCTCATTTCTGATTCTGTGACCACACGTAATCTGTAGCCTATTTTAACAGCGATGCCAATTCTTTGACCAGCAGGTTCATGTGAGTGTAGAAATACAGAGCGCTAATAGTCGCCCGAAACACTGGCATCAGATTCACCCTTTACAGAAAGATATTTCAGTTCAGTACAACATGCAACCCCCATCCTTAATTCTCACATAGAAAGAAAGAACTAAAAAACAATAAATAAAAATGCCATCAATTTGTGTTGTAAACAATCATAACAACATGTATTTATAAACAGAAAAGACAAAATATAAAGTACAGTGGAAAAAGCTGCCATGGACTCCTTCAAACCCAACAGACAGCACTGAGTAAGAGGAGTGACTAGTGTTCACACAAGCAGCAGGTCATCGCTTCGGCGGGTACACATCAGGATCGGGATCTTTTCATGACACGTCGTTCTCTGCCATAGCAAACACATTCGGGAAGATAGGACTTCAAATTGGAATAGCTCACCATAAAATGAACATTTGCTGAAAATGCACTCACTCTCAGGCTTGATGGCAACAGATTTGGAGAAATGTAGCATTGCATCAGTGTCTCATCAGTGGATGCTCTGCAGTGAATGGGTGCCGTCAGAATGAGAGTCCAAACAGCTAAAAAAACATCCACAGCACTCCAGTCCATCAGTTAACATCTGAAGAAAGACAAAAGCTGAAACAAATCCAGCATTAAGACGTTTATAACTAATTTAATGAGTCCATAATCCATAATAACACTTCCTCCAGTGAAAACCTACATGAAAATCCAGCCTGTTAGAGCGGTTTCATCAGGTAAATCTGTGCAGATTTCTCTCCTGATTCAGACCAGATGATTGATTCACTGGAGGAAGTGTTGTTATGCATTATAGACTCATATATTCAACAGTTTGAAGTTAAAACAAATCCATCTTTAAAACATTTCTGAATTACTGTGATGTTTTTATCAGCTGTTTGGACTCTCATTCTGACGGCACCCATTCACTGCAGAGCATCCATTGATGAGACACTGATGCAATGCTACATTTCTACAAACCTGATGAAGAAGAATCTCGAATGGACTGTGGGTGAGTACATTTTCAGCAAATACCAAAATCAGTCCTTTAATAACATCTTTTTACATTTTTTATTTTGCTTATGGTAGGAAAAAGTCAGAGAGCGAATCTCACCGAGTCTGTCAAGATCATGAGTCAAATTTCGTTCCAAATTTCAGAAAAATTTAAAATTCGATATCACCCCACCAAACGCCTGTATGCATCCAGGAGGAAATGTGCTGCTTGGTTATGGAAATAATGCCAAATAATAATAAAAATAAATAAATACAAATCAGCATTTTTATGACACAAAATCTGTTCTGTTAGTGTGCGGTATAATCTGGACATGTTTTCGTGAGTTCAGTTGAAACACTAGTGTAAGAACATTCAGAAACAGGGCTGTGGGACTTTTAAGGCTCTTTTCTCAAAGTGAAGGAGCTTATTCGAGGATTCACATGTAATGACGTGCGTTCCTACAGATGTTCTGATGGGTCAGTGGAGGAAAACACAACTGTACACAGGAAGTGACATCACCGGTGGGAATACCATGCGGCCGATACCAACATTAGTGTAAAACGCATATCCTGTTTCACAGATATGCTGAAGTGATATATAACAGGTGAACTCAGTAGCGCTCGATATGTGGTGTGAACACCTTCATTTACATCTTCATTTATAACGTAAAAAAAGTCTGAGATAAATAGCGTCAGTTCAGACGAAATAACATTAAGACAGGCAGCAGAACAGACTCAGTAAATCACCAGCGACTGAACTAACAAAAGCCTCCAGCGTGAAGCAAACGTCCCGCTTGTCTCTGCTAAAGGCTCGTTAGATCCGTCCCTGATGATGAAGATGATGAAGAAGATGAATACACCGATCAGGCTGTTTGGACGTCTACCCTGTTTGTGTAAGAACTTCACAGTGCAACGCTGTAAATAGCAGGAACTGGAGCTGTGAGATGAGGATGGAGAATAATGCAGGTTCAACGTCAGCATAACACAGCGAGAATCTGTACAGACTAGTGTGATCGTGAATAACACTGTGTAGTGTGCAAGTGTAGGAGAAGTGTGGAGATAAGAGCTGCAGTCCAGACCACCGCAATCCAGACCCGAGATGATGTCGTTCTGCTTCCCAAACGACATCCATCTCTCCATGAACCAGATTAACAGACTGATCTGATGAGAGGATGAGAGCCACCTTAATGAAGGATCACTGGTTTCCCAGAGGATGGAGGGAGCGTATGGATGGATGGATTGAGGAGGAGCGGAGGACTTTCAGGGCTGCTCTTCTTTCTTCTTTAGAGAAATGCGTTTCTTCCTGGCTGCAAGCATCTCGTAGAAGGGGTCCACGCTCACAGCGGATCTGAAACAACACACAAGATCATCTCATGTCTATTGTATTGCATGCACACTTCTAATTCCTCTAAATGATCTGCACGATCAAAACCCTGCTGTTAAACCGGTCGCACACAATCAGACACAATGTCTCACTAAAAGTTTTTTTTTTTTTTTTATCAAGTAAAACTTATTTTAGAGTAATTGGTGCATTTGCTTCAGCTGGTGCTCCTCGTGTCAAATCTTGAGTGATTTTGATCAAGTACAGGTCAGAATAAGGTCAGTAATATCTCCAGATGAACTCTTCCTGGACTGAAGCAGCTCAGCTTTACTTGATTCTCCATCAATCATGTTCTAGAGTCTCAAATCTGATCCTCAGGATCTTCTGAGGAGCGTTTACTTGTTCGTCTCTCAATCATCATCATCATCTTGCATTGCATTATATGTTTTCTGATCATTTAAACATTATCTTACGAGAACATAGATATAGATAGATATAGAGTGACAACTCATATTGAAATCATTTTATGTACCGTATTTTTTGGACTATAAGTCGCACCTGAGTATAAGTCGCATCAATCCAAAAAATATGTCATGACGAGGAAAAAAACATAAGTCGCATTTATTTACAGAACCAAGAACCAAGAGAAAATATTACCCTCTGGCGGCTGGAGACGGTAATGTTTTCTATTGGTTCATTTCTCTCGGTTCATGTCAAATTAATTTTGATAAATAAGTCGCAGGACCAGCCAAAAAAAAAGTGACTTATAGTCCGGAAAATACGGTAAGTATCTGCTATGCTCTGCTATTATCTTATTTTTGTCCAATAAAATATCAGCATCTGCACCAGATTTCAAACCTTTAGTATTCTGCTGGTGAGGGACATATTAGAAGACTTGACAGTAGTATTAGTAAGAAGTACACTAGCATATATAATGCGGTTCCTATCAGGAAATGCAAATCTACTGCAGTTATGCAAACATTTGTCAGAGGCTGATAAAAGTTTGGACTGTAGTCAGGTTAAATAAATGTTTCCATTTGCGCCCCTTGTTGTTAACAGTCCTCAGCTCTGTTTCCTCTGAGCTCGTCCTGAACCCGTCCAGCGCTGACGGGTCACTCACTTGATGCTGTGGATCCACTCGTCCTTCTCCTCCGGGGTGGGAGCTGAGATCCGGTACACCATGTGGTTTCCCTCCACCACTCGACCGTCGGCCTCCGTCTTACACGCCTTTATCAGCTGCCCGCGGTTATTAGGGATGTACAGCTCAAAACAGTTCTGCACAGAAACACCATCCTATCACCAGTCTGTCTGTGATACACAGCCCAGCCCTAACGGTCAATAAAGAAACCTGCAGTTGATCTATGAAAAGTGTCCTTTAATTAGCTGTGTTTGACTGTGTAATGAGTATGTCAACAGACTTACTGGCTTTCTGGGATCTTCAACCTCTCGAATGCTCAGGTTCTCTAATGGTATGATGCCTCTGGGCTCCTTATCCTACACACACACACACACACACACACACAGTCACTACAAGTTTATTTATACAGCACATTCCACACACAATGGTAATTCAAAGTGCTTTACATAAAAGGAAGTAAAGTAAATCATGAAAAAAAACGTTAAAAACAGAGAATGATTATGCATAAAATACCGTGCCATCAGTTCTGACGCAGCACAGTGCTCATTCAGCTAAACAGAGGAGTTTTGAGTTCCTGACTTACTGTTGTGTACTCAAAGTAATAGAGGCAGTTATCAGTCAGAATGAACCACCGTCTCTTCCATGTCTTCACACGACCTCCTGAGAAAGAAGATTACACAGATTAGAGGTGTAAAACACACAAGAAATGAATCATCTCCTCTGTGTCAGCCTGCTAAACTACACAGATACAGGAAGACACGTCTACACACGCTTCATTATTAGTGGAGTCTCCTGACTTAAAGAACCAAACTAAATTTATTATCAATTATCCAGATGATGATGTTTGTCATGTTGGATCGACTGAATCAATTGCAATTCCAATTTTTTTTAAAGTATGACCTGTCGATTCCGATTTTTTGCAGATTTCCGATTTTCTTTCCATCCAAAATAAAGTGTTACGTGACTATAAAAAAGATAGAAATGATAACTAAATGAAAATTAGTTGCATTATGTAACAAAACAGATATTATTTCCCACTATGTTTCTTAAATTAATTTTTTTCACTAACTTTGTGTAAAACTGTTATCTTCCAAGACAAAAAAAAGTTTCAACAAACTCTTTCATCTTCTCCGCTGCAGGAAACACAGAAGCTGCATCTGACGTAGCATTAGATGTGTTTACAGACTGTATGAGGAGCTGAGGTGCCATGAATGCATTTACAATGCAACATTTCTAATCCACCAGGAATTTGATAAGATTAAGGTTTTAAATTTTTTTTAATCATACAAATAAGAAATGTTGGGAAAAATGCAATGATAGTTTTAAATATGAAACCAAACCAGTAGGTGGTCAGTAATAATTTAATTAATTAAATAATAATTTAATTTATGCATTTAGCAGACGCTTTTATCCAAAGCGACTTACAGTGCATTCAAGCTATAACTTTTTATCATGTGTTCCCGGGGAATCGAACCCCCAACCTTGCACTTGCTTGCTTGCTAGCGCAGTGCTCTACCAGTTGAGCTACAGGAACACTATATTAAAAAAAATAATTAATTAATAAATTAAAGGCCCGTTCACACCAAGCACAATAACTATAAAGATAACGATAAAGATATAGTTCTAAAAATCGTTCTCAATATTAAAGAATAGCAGAGTCCACACCACAACTATAACGATAAAGGTACAGAGAAACGATATTGTTGGAATCACTTTCAGAACGATTTTTTTTTCCCTGATGAATGATTAAAACATTGCCAACCAATCAGAATCAATCCTGCTGTAATGAGCTCCAGAATTTAAAGCAGCAGATGCGCGTCCACTTAGAATACACAGACAATATCGTCTCTCTCTCTTACAGTCGGCGTTAGTGTGAGTATGAGATGTATGTGATGTTCTAGTGAGAGAGAAACGGATGTACGTACCTCCTGAAGGGTGGACAGCACCAGCATCAGCAGAGAAATCACAGGTCAAGCACAGCAGGAGCCAGAAGAGATGGGAAAAGAGAACGGGGGACGGATCACGGGAAACAGAAACACACAGACACAGGGAGAGGGAAGAAGATTCAAAAGCTTTTAGTGCTTGAGAGGTCACAGAGCTCGCCATGCAGAAAGAAAGCAAATCTCTGAAAGTGCCAAACACATTAGAAGTGATGTTTTGCAAGTTTTTTTTTTTTTTGGGGAAAACAGAGCAAAGCACAGCACTGAAATAACAGAAAAAAATCATGCGACGGCAACGATAGAGACCCCTCCAACAACTTCTGTTACACCGAAACGCTCCTGGCATCCATCAGTGGGACTCACCCAGTTTGAGGAGCCAGCCTTCTCTGTCCGGGTTGAAGAAAGTGTGCGTCAGGTCATTCCCATCATCCTCTGGGATCTTGAAGGGCTCGTTCTTGATGCTGTCATACAGATTCTGAAGAAAACAACAAGAGTGATTATTAAAAAACATTAAATGTGATGCATTATTTTTTTTAAAAGCAAACAAAAAACACTGACTGTGATTTGGGGGAACACAGAGACCTGAGTAAGGCCATTTTAACTGTATTTATGCCCAAATTCAACTTATATTATCATTTTATTTATTTATTTGTTTATTTTTAAGTTTTCTCATATTTTAGTCATTTTTAGAAACGTATACAACTGAACAACAATTTATAAAGTTTAACTTTTTTTTTTGGTCCTGTTTCAAAGGTTTGATTAAACTGCAACAACTGTAACAAACAAATAAAATTAATTCATAAAACTTTAACAATGCAATAATTTACTAACATTTTTACAATAACGGGACCCTATGGAATGCTTTATTTCTCAGACAATATGTGCTGCATTTTCATTTTTCTTGATTGAATACAAATTTATTAACAAAAATGGTAATAAATTTGATTTAAAAAATATTTAATTGCATTTAATTAATATTTGAAAATAAATAACCAAAGAATCTTTTGGTTTTCGCAAAGTGCTGCACAGTTTACAGCGGTGTTGGGTGTAACGTGTCACTACGTAAGTTACTGTAATTAAATTACAAATCCAGTAAAAAAGTCAAGTAAGGGATTACCGTTCATTTTTAGGTAATTTAATTACAGTTACTTCTAAAGTACTTGCGTTACATACTGTAAATAATTTCAGCAGTTCTAAAATCATATTTTATTATTAAAGTTAAAATTGAATGCAGCATCTTTAACCCTCTGTGTGCGGCGCGTTCACTTCCAGGATTTTCTGATAGAGAAAATAACCAAATATACTCATTTATAGATAAGACTGAAATCAATCGAACCTGAAAAGGGTCTTCTTCGATATGTGTTCACTGACAATATCAACATAATGTTCCACGTTTAACTTTCCATTGTCTCTGCTTTAACATTTATAGGTATTTTAACTAAAATTTACGATTTAAATAAGTTACTTATTGAGTAACTAAATTACTTTTCAGACGGAGTAATTAGGAAAGTAATTTAAATACAATATCGATGATGTAATTAGTAATTAATTGCTTTTGGAGTGTAATTTACCCAACAATGGTTTACAGTTCAAATTAAAACATGAAAGAAAAATGGTGGGGTACTTCTCAGTTAAAAAATTAAATTATTATTATTACTTTGAGAGTGTCATAGCAGTCTTTTTGCACTCTAATATTTACAGACACTAGTCCATATCATGATTTGGTTAAAAATATAGACTTACTTTTGATGTATTCATGCAAAATATGCCAGTGACATTCAACAGAAAATTCTATTGTTATGACTGGACTCCGTCTAAGTTTCCCTCATCACTGACATCAGCGGACACGAGAGAAGTAACTGAGTTTCTCATGCGTGTGCACACTCACTCGGAGCAGATCCTCGGGTAGATCTCCTCCGTCGTTGATGCCTCTGTTCATGCTGATGAAGCGCTCCACCGAGGGCTTGTCCCGCACGTTGGGGTTGTGCAGACTGGTGTTCAACATGATGATGGAAAACGACAGCACGTAACAGGTGTCTGCGAGGAGAACACAGAGTTTAAGGACTGAGAGACATGTTGCGTCTAACTCTAGACTGACTCTCCTGAACTCTAGCAGCAACAGGTTTGTGGTCGACAAGCTCTGAATTGTCCTCTGAATTCCACAAGTCGTTAAATCCAGACACACCTTTTTAATTATGACTATACTGTGCAGTGTGCATTTCGGATTAACCCGATGGGAATTATGTATGCATGTCTGACCTGTGCTCTGGAAGACTCCAGGATTGCAGTGACAGTATCTCTGTGCGAAAGCCTCCATCATCCTGTCGATCTTCTGAGCCTCGCCGGGCAAGCGGAAGCTCCACAGGAACTGCCTGTAGTAAACATAAACGTGCGGACACATCAGGAACACAAGCACTGCACAACAACTGCATGAATACTATTCAACAACCATGTTTATTTTTGTACGAAGAAACATCCAGAAAATCTGCTGACTTACCGAAGGGCTTGTACCAAGTTCAGATCCGTGAATTCGTGAAGATCCACAAAAGCTTGCAATACTTTAATATTGAAGTCATCCCTGAAAGAGAGGGAGAGTCATATTTTAACATCTATGTTTTAATATGTTCGGTTCTCAGTGACTGTCTAGCCTTCACTTAACTACACGACTGGCGAGATTAAGTCAAATCAGATTCATTTGTATAGCGCTTTTCACATTATTTCAAAGTAGCTTTACATAAAATCATGATGTTAATGTTTATAATATCTTATATATCTTCATGCATTATAGTTGCATTTAGCAGATTAGCGCTGGGCGATAATATAGTTTACATTTTGCAAGCAAGTGACAACAAGGCTAGTTTTAAATTATTAAAAAATAAATACTGTAATTAGCATGCTGTCACACTGTTTGCAGGGTATGTGTATGTGTCTTTAAATTAATCTCAAATGCACTCCACTTGCCAATTATTTTTTTGAGCATCTGAAATATGGTTTGGATACAGTTTTGTACCTGCTAAGCATATCTCACAACAAAAATATCAAACTGCTTTTGTCACCAATTCGAAACTTATTATTTTTTACACTGTCATTAAAAAAATTAAAAATCTTGATACTTGTAGCATATAAGTGTAACCGAGATAATAATTAACAATACCTTTCACCCAGATAGTCTCCTATTGCAGTTTTATTGAGTCCTTCTCCTTTGTACAGAAACTGGGCAATGTCCTCTGAAGTGTGTCTAAGAAGCTCATTCTCCACTAGGAACACAATGCCCTGTGAAACAGAGGACAAAATGTAGAAAAATTAAGAAAAACAATACTAAAAATAAGATTTAACATAAAAATAAAATAAAAATTGTTAAAGCCTAGTCTTTGTGATAATACAGTCCTTTTACAGAAGCTGAACAGTAGCTCACTGCAGACAGATGGAGGCGCTGGTGCACTCACTTGCTCTTAACATAGTCCCTCATTTCCAGTCATACAGATAAGAGTAATACATCTTTCAAATCTGTAAAGACTATGTTTGTGTGCACTCACAATAACAAACAAAACACTGTGCTTTTGTAAAATAAAGAACTAACAGGATGCACTTTCTGCGTTCTGGGTCTCTGTGAACTTGAGCGTGAAACTCTGAAACTCTATGTGTTTGCCTAACATACATTAAAAATATATCTATAGAAAGTGAAGTGTCTACTTTCAAATGAACCAATTCAAATGGAAAACAGATGATCTCAGATTATGTAATCCGTGTGAAACATGCATACAGGCGCATCACTACTGAGGAGATGACGAGTCAGTGTCAACGACTTCAACAAAGAAAGCACTAGTTTATCAATACATTATTAAAATGTATTAAAATGCGAGCTTTATGTGTACTTGAGCGCTCATTAGGCTAAGTAGGCAATGAAAGGCTTATTATAATGATTTAAATGGTTTATTAATAAACGTGCGATTAGTCAACTAATTCTTCAAATGAAAAACTTTTTAGTCAACCAGAAAAATCCTTAGTTCAGAGCAGCCCTATAAAATATCTTATATAACTTATATACATTTTTATCAAATAAATGCAGGCTTAATGAGCAGAAGAGACTTAAAAAAAGTGTCCTCATTTCTGAGCGGTAGTGTATAGGCTATTAAGAGTGAGCAGTCACGTGCCGATTTGGGTTGATTTGGGAGGGGTCTGAGCCGGTCGGCCATGTCGGTAGGAGACGTTATTGGTTGCCAGGGGCAGTGCCTTGAGAACTTCACAGAGGCGCGACTAAACATTCCAGAGCTCTTTAATTTTTGCGCATTTATTATATCTGTGGGACAGAGACGGATTTTCAAATACGCGAAAGAAAAGGAAGAAAGTAAAGCAATGCAAAAAGATAGTGTAAGTGTTACATAAAAGTGTTCCTTGTGTATCGTGTGAGGTACTGGAGCAGTTTTTAACGCAGCAGTGACTTCCAGGCATGGTAAAACAGTGCAGAATTGCGAGTTAACAACACACGTAAAAAATCGTGAATATGCAAAATGTTATAATAAATTTGATCAAAATAAGAGGTATCATGAAAATCGCATGTTATTGATTATTTAATACTGCTCTGAATAAGCTATTTTACATAACAGATATTTATATATTCTCCACAAGAGAAATAATAACTGAATTTATAAAACTGACCCCATTGAAAAGTTTACAGCTTCTGAGCAGTTAAACTTCCTGCTGTTCTTCAGAAAAATCCTCCAGCTCCTGCACATTCTTTGGTTTTCCAACATCTTCTGCACATTGAACCCTTTCCAGCAGTGACTGTATGATTTTGAGATCCATCTTTTCACATGGGGGACTCATACATAACTATTATATAAGGTAAAAACGTTTACTGATGCTCAAGGCAACACAATGCATTAAGAGTCGGGGGGTGTAATCTTTTTGAATTGGATGATCAGGGTAAATTTTACTTATTTCGTCTTCTGGGAAACATTTAAGTATTTATGTAGCTTCTTAAAATATGATCTTTAAACAAAATAAGATTTTTTTTTTTAATTTGTTCAAAAGTTTTCAATGTATTGTGTGGCCTTCTTGGGTATAAGTAAACATTTCCACCTTTTGTAATAGCGGTGTATGAATCCCCCTGGGGGAGTGTCCTCCGTGTGAAGAGATGGATCTCAAAATCATACAGTCACTGCTGGAAAGGGTTCAAATGTGCAGAAGATGCTGGAAAAGCAAAGAATGTGCAGGAGCTGGAGGATTTTTCTGAAGAACAGCAGGAAGTTTAACTGCTCAGTTACTCATGAACAGCTATCACAACACAGAAAAACAGTTGTGGATCATTCAGGAAACAACAGATTACTATGATTCAAGGGTATGTAAACTTATGAACTAGGTTATTTTTTTATGAATTCGTTTATTATAACCATCTGTTATGTGAAATGATAAACGTTTGCATATTCTGCAAGGGGTATGTAACATTATGAGCACTGTATAACTGTATATTAAAATGCAACCCTGTGATATTATTGCTGGTAAACAATGGCTCAATTTTTTTTTTTTTTTTACAGGACGGCCTACCTTTTTCGGGTCCATGTTGAATTTCTTCCTGCCCATGGCCACATGCCGACTCTTCTGTAATGTTTTACTACAAAAATAAAAAAAACAGAGAGGAGATCAATACCGTTTTCACGTTTGAGGGGTGAAGTACAAGGCCTGTCTTTGAGTGTTCTACAAACCTACAGCATGCAGAGTTCAAGTTCATGTCAACGACTGCACTGTACACACAGCAACTGAGAGATAACATCTGTGTGCTTTCATTTGAGTGTTATCTCTCAGAGAAGGCAAATTGAAGAACCAAATAAAGCAAACACTGGAGCAACAACGACCAGCAGCACAAACCGGTTCCCATCACGTGAGACTGACCTGCCGTCCGTGCTGCTCTCCAGCCCCTCCACCTCTATGATGGCTTCCCTCAGCTCCTCCTTCAGCCGCTGGATCTCCAGAAGCAGCGCTCCCTTCCTGCGCCGGATCTCCTCCAGCTCGGAGCGCTCCTCCGGGCTCAGGTCCGCTGGGACTGTGGAGGGACAGAAAGGGCGATGAAATGAGGACACAGTCTGCACAGGCTTTTCATTCCGTTCCTATTCACTATACATCCAGGCCTCTTTCACACAAATCCACAGTTTTCCTGCTGCGCCTGACATTCCTTAATTGCTGGCCTGTGTCTAATATCATTCACTTTATGATGTGAGATGGAAATGCAAACATGATTCGGGCCAGCACACATGGGCAGGGACTGTTTGCATACTGGAGACGTTTATATTGAGGATATCTGTGGACTAACGGACGTCTGTTACGACACCAGCTGGTGTTTGGAGGGTTTAAAGAGAGCAAGCCGGGACAGAACAGAGCCAAACCCACAGCGGCTCAGAAAGCAGCGCCTGCAGGCAGAGACACATACTCTGACGCTCCCCGCAAAACAACATTTTCACAACCTTCAGCTCAAATCCTCAAGCTAATCGCTTAAAATAAAAAATGACACCATCGGCTTCTGCTTTCTGAACTGAGTCGGTGATATACAGCACAATGGGATGTAAAGTCTGAGATCGCTAATGAAAATGCTTCTGCTTTGCATTTTTCAACTTATTATACAATTAATTTCCATTGCACTTTAAATTAGCAGAATGACAATTGTGTTATATTTGGATGACAGAACCAAAAGTACCAACTCACATCAATCCCTTTCCTCCAAACTCCACTTCAAGTATTTTAATTAAAAAATGTGTAATAGTAGTAATAGTATATGATTTATTTAATGCCATGTCATTATCTTAGGCTATTTTCATGGCAAATGTTTTTATATATATATTTATATTATTTATTTAATTATTCATATACAATACAATTTATAAATACAATAAAAACCATCAAACAAACAAGATATACTACACAAGATTTATTACATTAACATATGATAAAAATTCTAAAACTTTTTCTAGCAAACTTATACTAAATGACTATTTTTTTCACTTCATACATCTACAAACACACATTAAAATATGGACAGTCCAATAAAACATGGTTTGACACAAAGGGGAATCTCGCAGAACATCATCACCTTTCAGCCATAATGTGCTAAATCCCACCAGATCAAATCTCATTTTAATTCTGGATGTACTTTATGTAATTTATTATTTGTATAAAAAGGTACAAAATAAGCATTTTTTAATTCTAAAACAGCAGTTACAAAAATGTTTAAAGTCATTGAGTTAAATAAAAAAAAGTGCCAATTCGAATTACATCAGTTTCATGGTATTTGAACCTATTTTTCTTTCATCTACAAATCCTAATTTTGCACTAATACTGAAAAAAAAAAAATTATCTTGCTTTTCTTTTTGTTTAAAATAATAGTAAAAATAACCATCCAAAAATACCATGAATCCCTTGTTTCAAACTCCCCTGATCCTGCTTCAAGTGTTTTCATTTCAAAAGATTCAAAATAGGAAACATTTTATTCTAAAACAGCAGTTTCGAAACATTTTAAACAATTATGAAAATAGGTTAACAATTACAAAAAAAAAAACAAAAAAAAAAACCTGATGATAGATGTTTTGTTTTTCAACTGCAAATTCGAAATTTGTACATATATGCTAATGCTTTAAAAATCTTTTTTTGATGGTCATTGTTATAATATTTCATAATGTTCATAATGAGATGATCTTGAGCTTCACCTTGAGCTTCAACAGAAGACAATCTCCAAGACAGATACTCACAGATCAATTACATATTTACTTCCATCCAAATGATGGGTTCAGCACAATCTGCCTTTGTTATTTAAACCCCAGGTTTTGAATGTGGCCTCTGTGGACATTTTTATAAACCTATCTCCAGGATCTTCCAGGAAGGTATGAAGTGTGCAGGCAGATGATGACGACAGATGACGAGAACAATTGAGTTTAGAATTCACTTAAAATTAAGTTATGACAAGATCAGGCTGAATCTGTATATGGTTTCCCTAAAAATAAACAACTACTGAAACATCCGAGAATGACACCCAAAACATATGTGATGAACAGCTGAAAAATAAAGGCTTCTAAGAAACTATGAAACACACCATGTTAGCATTAATTTATTCAGCCTCTGATAAACCCAACAGACACAATACAGATGTAAACAACCGAAGGAGGCCAAACATGAATGAACCCAGAACAATGACTGCTGATGATAGGCTGAATTATGTCCTGCAGCTGCACAAACCATAGATGTGACAACAAACGGCTGACATTAGCGTTTAAACCTTTAAAATATCCAAAGCATCCTTCTACATGACGCCTTCCCAGAGCTCAAGAGAACAAGGAAAGTCGAAACACAACGCTTCACTTACTGTAGTCCACATCATCCATTTTGGGGGCTTTGCTTTTAGGCATATATGTGTCGGAATCGAGTGTCATTCAATAACCGAGAGATAAGGATATATAAAAATATACCCCACAAACGAAAAGGAAATAAATAAATAACTAGGCGGAGGAGCGAAAGGACTCAGACAAAGGAGGAGTCGAGAGCGGAAGTTGCGCCTCAGCCAGTAGAATTGACGAGCCGGAACGGCGGCCATCTTGGTAAGGGAAGAGTATTCTGTTTACTTCGGGGCAATTTTTAAATGTTATGTAATAGTGTAATTTATTGTTTACTAGTACCTACTCAGTACGCAGTAGTCGTAGAAAATTAGTAGTTTTCCCTTTAACATTTGTAACTCAGTGACGATGATGTTACAACCAAATAACAGTAGGATGAAAACATGGACATCTATTTAAAATTGAACATGAATTTATTTTCTTCCCCAAGTCCTCTATTTATACTGGTAGGCCTGCTTATGTAGTTAGTACTTGTAATTATTATATGTGTATAGGCCTATAATAAAAATTAATAAATAAATCAAATGTTCTCATTATATATATATATATATATATATATATATATATATATATATATATAAAACCATTATGTGTGCTGAAATAGTAGTATGAAAGAATACAAACTGTCCTAAAATAAGTTTATTATACAAGGTATAATTAGCTGGTCTACCTATAATTATACATTTTTTGGGGTGGATTATTTAGCCAGTTGATTTGTGTTTGTGTTTTACTTAATGCACATAAATAAGAGGAAGAAGTACAAGATTCAAGCTTTCTTTCTCATTTTAACACCTCAGGGAGTTTTTGGGCCACTATCGCCAATGGCATGCTCACTTGGGTTTTCAGCCTTACTAAAGCTAATTTCTAAAAATGTGTTGAATAAAAATAACTATATCAAGAGTCTGATGACTTATGGAAATGGAAATTATGTCACATTTGCTGATATGCTGTATAAAGTGATCCCATTTTCCCATTGTGACCACCTTTATGATGGAGTTCGATGAGTTAATGTGATAGACTTATATTAATCAACTAGATGTTAATAGAAATCACCACGACACAGCTTTATTCTTAGAGAACAAATATTTATTTTTTACCAAATCAAAGGAACAGGAATAGGATTGGCAAGGCTTATATAAAAGCATAAATATTTTCAAATTCTTTTAAAAAACATGACCTCATGCTTTAGCAACAGTTCAGTACGATAACAAAAACACTACATATTAAGTATAAACATTGAACTATAACAAAAATGTCATAATTGACAAGTTACACTGTAACTATAAGGCAGTGCCAGATTTTACAGAAGGTTATAATGCTAGTTTTGTCATGATGTAACAGTACTAAGAACTATATGACAAAATAGTTGTTGGAACAATACAGTAGCTGAGATTTGGATTGTATGTAAATGTGGGGGGAAAAATATATATTTATAACGGAAAAATGTGCTTGGTCTTACCTCTGTGTATTATTCAGCCTTGTTCGCTAACATATTAGTGTTTTGCTCTGAATAATGATCGCTTTTATTTATGGCACTTGGTATTACAGGGATCTCCTGACTGGAAAAGTCTATAAACACTAACCAAAGGGAACATAGACAGGGCACCTAACATAGAGCCCAGCTGCACCACAGCTCCACACCACACGAGAGCGCTGTGGCCTTCATCTCGCAGGATCACTCCAATAATCACCTTCACATAGGACAAAGTCAGGACAAATATGACCCAGGTTATGACCTAAAGATAAAGGGAGAAAGAGCACATGGAGATTATGTGAGTTTTGTTGCCATCCCAAACATTTTTAAAAGAACCATTTTGAACTGCATTTTAAACCTTTTTTCACTTTAAAGAACCTTTTGTACAGTTTAAACATTTCATGGAACGTCAACGGTTCTTCATTGAACCAGTTACTCCCAAATAAAGAACCTTAATTATTAAGAATATAAATTGCAGTGCAAGTAAATTTACTTTACATATACTTGTAAAATATGGAACAGCTCAGACCAATAGAAAGCATGTGTGTAAGTCTTACGATGAGTGCTGGTCCTAGGTCATGATTGACCAGCAGAGGGCAAGGGCTCAGTGCTGCCATGGCCATTATATATGCTCCAAACCCTGTGCCGGTCACTGTCAGAACCCCCATCAGCACCAGAGACCTTCGAAATGATTTAAGAAAGCACGTTAGCCAAATGCAAATCAGACATGGAATAGTTGCATGAATATAGCGCATCCTTGTTCTCACCTTATTGGCACAAACATGGCAATGAAACAAGCCACTGGATTGGCTACTGAAGACAATGTGGCTGCAAGATGATAGGCCTGATTTCCATACGGCAAACAGGAGTAAGCCTGGACCGAGGGCAGGACTGCATTGGTCAGTGCATTTACCCAGGCCAGAACTACAAATATGAAGGCCAGCTCAGTTCTGCTGTAGGTTCCTTTCCCAAATGAACTGTGTTGTTTTATCACAGGGCTTTCTGGGAAATCCAACATGGGCCTTTGTTCTGGAGTTTCATTATTTGGGGCTTGGCTCATATCAATCTTCTCCACCCTCTGAGAATCATCAATATAGCCTTTGCTCTTGTGTTCCCTTGCCACTGCTGGGTGGAAGTTGAGTAACAAGAAAGCGCCCAGACACACCATCATCATCGCACTGAGGAACAGGAAGAAACCCTGAGCGGAGAAGTTGGCCGGTTGGTAGTGTGCCTGCAGTTCTCCATCGAAGCCCCAGGATGAGTTCCCCATGCTAAAGTTCGCATTTACACTTGCATTTTTGCAGTGGACCACCCCTACACCTTGGATAAGAGCCACCAGTGCTGGGACCAGGCCACTTAGACCCTCTCCAATGAAGTAGGTGGTGAGATACCGAGGCTGCAGACGCATCATGAAGGGTAGAAAGGTGACGGATGAGGTGCAGTCTACCACAGACAGCAGGAAGCTGAGGGACAGTAAGGCAGCACTGTGTTCGCCTCCTCCAATAGTAAGTCTGAGGTTCCAGAGGAATGCCATGAGGAAGGTGGCCACCACACCAACCGTTACGATTGTGTAGATAACGGGCCGCTCGTCCAGCACGCCCGGTCTGAAGCGGTGCATTAGCGTGATGAAGAGAGGCCCGATGTTAGCCATCTGGATAATGATTGTGAGGTAGGAGGGCAGGAACCAACCCTCAGGAATGGAGGGGACGATCAGAGGTAGCTCCACCCACATCCCATTAATGGCCACCCATGATCCGATGCCAAAAAGGCAGGCCAACACGTGTGTGAGCAGTGACATGATGAAGGCACTGAGGTCCACACGTCAAAAAGGCAACTGGTTTTTATAGGTTATCTGGAAGATGGAAGCACAGGAGAACTAATTAGTTTTACAATAGACTTTGAATTTCTTTGACTTTAAAGTGCTGTTTTGCTGTCATAAAAGAGCACCGACACTACTTTAACATTGTACTGTGCATAACAGATAAGAGAATATTATTTGGTTGAATTACTCAGGATTTCCGGGAGACATGTGTGTCATGTTCTTTAACGTTCTGCCTGGAAACAAAGATACTGTGATGCCAAACCTCCTCATGAAAGAAGAGAGCTGTTGTGTTTACTGTAACTGTATTTTTTAGGATCAACTAAATGATGGATTTTCAAAAGTATGTGAAATATTTAAAGTCTGCGGCATATAATCTTTAACATACGTCCAAGAGTTTTACACTGCAGTCTGTTATTGTGGGGACATTTCCTTGCCCCTAAACATGATGCGGCACAAAATAAACCGTAATTTGAAGCGTTTCCACCGCAGGAACTTTACCCAGGAACTAGGGACTTTGGCCTGGTACTTGGTGTGTTTCCACCGCAGGAACCAGGAACTAAATAAAGTTCCGGGTAAAAAAAAATGCCCCTCAGAAAGTCCCTGCTGGCGAGGTGGTACTTTTTCAAAGTTCCGGAACTTTCGGGGGCGGGATTTGGGGCGCTAAACATCCTGATTGGTTGAGTTCATGCAGCATTGGTTGAGTTCAACCACCATTTATTCGGATCATTTTCAAAATATTACTGTTATTGTTTCATGAAATGTAATTTTAAAAGTATTCCAGGGGGGAATGTAGTTGTTTAAAACTCAAATCTGTGGTTTATTTATAAAGACATTGCCTATTTAAATATGTGTTTCGCCGATCTCGTAGACGGTGAGCTCCACTCGATCAGCGGGAGCTCAGTCCTCATGTGTCCCACGAGA
Organism: Carassius auratus; assembly: GCF_003368295.1. Taxonomy (NCBI): domain Eukaryota; kingdom Metazoa; phylum Chordata; class Actinopteri; order Cypriniformes; family Cyprinidae; genus Carassius; species Carassius auratus. The sequence goes on from NC_039283.1 coordinate 272,289, forward strand.
GCAGCCTCACCTGGGATAGACCTTCTGATATGTGCCGCTGGCTCTGATGTCTCTTTAGTGGTTAAACATAAAATATAATTCATTTTGGGTAAATCTAACAGGTTATCTTTGGTCTGTATTCAATTTATCTATATGTTGGACTGTCCTTTCAAAGCAGCCAAGGTCCCCAGACCTTCAGCCATTAGTCTACATGAGACTAACACAATGCTATTGTGGTTTCAAGGTGTTTCTAAGCAATTGCTAGGTTGTTTTTAGTGGTAGATAGTGTTAGTTATAATTTTATTTACTTCCCTTTAGTGAGTCACATTTTCACTGCTATTGAATTCTTGCAGTTCTCTATTATATTTTCTGGGTTTGGTAATTTTTGAAAATCCACTCTGAATCAGAGATGTCACATGACCTTTCCCATTCAAATCTACAGTACTAAAAACAAACCGATTACACATAAACTCACCAGACTTAATACTACACCAACAATTCCAGTAATTACCGCTGTATACACTCCCTGATCATGTTCCTTGTTTTATAACATAACCATTTCCTTCAGCCTGATTAATTCAGCCCATTCACAATAACCAGTTTGTGCTCATACCAATGGCTAACAACTCTTCCGTGCCCTTCAATCTCCTTTGGCTCTTTGGTTTACAGAACACCACTTCTAGTGCATTAAACTGGATAATCTTACAAACACACACACACACACACACACACACACACATCCCACCTGATTGTCCTGAGGTTTCAGTACATTCTGACAGCCGGTTCATCAGCCTTCAGTATGTGAGTTTGAGCCCTGTTTTTCTTGCTCTTTATGTTCCTGTTCGTTCTAAAATTCACCGGATGGTAATGAGAGCACACAGGCGCGAGCTGTGAGAAGCAGGGGTCCTTTATCGCAGTGGGCTAACATTCAAAACCATGTGCTCGGCTTTCCCGGCGAAGGGTGAACAGAGAAAGCAAGAGTAAGCATGACGCAGTAACCCCTCCCTCTCTCTCTCTCTCTCTCTCTCTCTCTCTCCCTCCCTCCCTCTCTCTCTCTCTCTCTCTCTCTCTCTCTCTCTCTCTCTCTCTCTCTCTCTCTCTCTGTCTCTCTCTCTCTCTCTCTCTCTCTCTCTGTCTCTCTCTCTGTCTCTCTCTCCCTCCCTCCCTCTCTCTCTCTCTCTCTCTCTCTCTCTCTGTCTCGCTCTCTCTCTCTCTCCTAGCAAGCTTGACATTGAGCTGAAGCAGGAAGTGTATCTTATTACTTGACTGAGGCTGAAGCAGCTGACATTGAAATGATCCTTTAACTCTCAATGTAAACTCTGGCAACAATAACACCCTGATCTGGTAACTCCCATTACTTTCCTGCAGAGACCTATACTTGACAATAGTTACAAATATAATTTTATTTATTTATGTCTATTTACTTAATATGTGTTAAACAACATACAAATGCAGCTCACAGTTTAATATTTATCATAACAGTTTTGGGAGGAACACATTTAATGACGGAGTTGGGACTTTTTTTTTACATTGTGTTGACTGAGAAAACAGTCAAATTATCCTGAATTAACCCTATAATTAAAGTCTCTCAGTATGATAAAGTCACACAATCTTTGGGAAAAAGTGTGTTTAACTGTGTTGAATGTGCAATTGTATTGTGCTTCAAATCTTAAAAATACATTTAAAAAGCTGTATTAGCAGACTAAATAATATTAATGAAATAAAAGGCTACTTGAGTGAACTGAACTGTTTCTTAACACATCTGAGTAGACTTTAAAAAGTGCACTTTGTAATAGTATTAAATTAAAAGTTTAGTTTGAAGTACATTTTAAAATAATAATGATTTTTGTCATGTTTTAAAGAACATAACATAAAGACTAACATACTAATGCACATGTACAGTAGGCTTACTTGATTATAATTTTAACTGTCACTTGATATATTGAAAATTAATATATATTTTAAAAAAGTACTAAATTACAACTTTACAAATGTGTTATTACAAATGTACTACGCATAACATGCAAGTTTCAACAGAAATTACTTTAAAGTATATTTGGGTTTATTATAAATGTTTGTCAGTACATTTATAATACAGTTCAAACATATTTCAATAAAAGTACAATAAAAGTAATTTTGAAAATGCATATAATTATGTACTGTACTTACATCCTAATTAAGAGAACCAGAACGCACTATTTGCATTTAATATAAAATTAAACTTAAAATTATTAAGTTTTAATAAAAATAATTATTAATAAAATTTTAACTTAAATAAAACATTTGTACTTAATTGCAGTTAATTAATGGCTAAACATCTATGAGAGGTAAATGAATTAAAAAAATAATAATAATGTATTATATTTTCACAGAATCCATTTCAAAATCTTCTCAATAAACCTGAATATTTCGTTCATACTGTACATCTCTCATCCTGTATCATCTGTTGCTTTCATTACAAAAATAAACAACTAACTGTACACACAAGTGCTCATTAAATTACTTTTAAAGTAGTCTTTAATTATTTATTGTAGTCACAATAGCATGTTGATGACAGTGGCTCTGTCATTCACCACCTGTTACTCAACTCATGTGTTACGTGAGGCTTTTTAAAAATCTTTCTTTCAAATGGGTTTTGTGTCCTCTAAACACAACACTCTTATTGTATTATGTTGACTCTCACTCTATTATTACCAAAATCAAAATGTGCAAGCTTAATGAGATCCTGAAAGCCTTTACTGTCACACATTGGGAACCTACACACATGTGAAGCACATTCATGAATTATTTACAAACTCTGAGAAACAACTGTTATTTGAAAAAGAAAATTACATGGGGCAAAGGTTTGTAGAGCCATTGTTACACTGGAACTGCTCTGATCACTGATTTGGGCTCCATTACTCCTGAGGATTTCTAATAAATGCAAGCATTCTTTGAGGGATAATTCAGTTTAATTCAAGTATTACACTTTTTTTTTCTCCACTTATTTTATTTATTGTCCTTATTCTCATGTTATTCTCAATTGTTAGATAAAAATAGTGCCCCAAATGAATAAATGTGAAGGTTCACTGTAGACCACATATAAAAGGTTATTTAATATAAATGACTTTTTTTCAGTAACCCACATTTTCAGACACTTTCAGACACATTTTATGCTGTATTAAGTATAATCAAAGGAGATCAATATTCCTCTGAACAGAGTAATTTTGCATGATGCTGCATCCAGCATCTAATAGGACACCGTTTAAATCCCAATTGTGTTTTACTGTTTGTTTGTTTGTTTGTTTTTTGCTCAGCAAACTATAAATGTAACATTATTTAATTCACCAACATCTAGCTGTCATTTGTAATGATAATAATAATGTCTCTACTGTTGAGACATGCTGTAAATATTACAATTTATGCATCTGGCAAATTATATTAAACAAAAGAGTTTAAATGAATTTAATGTATAAATCACAAAATCTGAGTGTTTAAGAAAGATGGCAGCAATCGTTTCATAGCTGCATGCACCAGCCGAGCAGCTGCCATTGAAATGAACAGGAATCCTAACAGATAACTTAAAAGTGCATCTTTAACACATTAGTGATCCAAAAGCAGTGCTTTCATATACTGTTGGTTCACACATTCTGATGTAATATTCAAGACAAATGTAAGTTCATTTAGTGCATTTTCACACATGATTGCTGACCTAAACATCTTAATTTTTAAAGTTTTTGTAAATGACGTTCTCTAGATTTGTCTGAATAATTACAAATAACTGAATAAACATAATAACATAACTAAGCACATTGTTTCTCGGTACGAAGTATCCGGCAATATGCCAGACACATTCTCAGAATTTTCTAGCAACACTAATGTAAATCTTGTCAGACTTGCTGAAGGAATCTGAAATCCTCCCATCATTGTTTTCATCATGCTTGTTTACTCACCTGGTGTGTTCTTCAGGGTAATCGATGTTGACAGCCAGCGCTCTGGATGTAAGACTTTAAGAGATGACAAGTACAGCAGCTCAGACAGGACGAAGTGTCGATCTTCTCCATGAGGAGGCGTCCACAACGACCACAGAAAAGTTTAGCTGAAGGGAATAGTTCACTCAATATGAAGCTCATCATTTACTCCCTTCATGTCGTCCCAAACACACATGACTCTTAAAGCAAACCTTTTAATACAACAGATCATAGTTAGCATGTCTATCAAGCTCCAAAGTGAAAAAGAAAAACACACCGCTTATGAAAAAGAGCACTTGTTGAGGAAATAATATACTTATATGGATTTATGTTTTAAGAAACTAATCACATGTTATTTACAATTAAGTGAAAATGAATCATAGCTTAAATTTATATCAAAACAGCTGAACTTAAGAGTGATTCTTGACCAACTTAAGTAGGACTTAAGTACATCTTTATATGTCATTTCATAATTACCTCTATTGTTCATTGATATGCTTAAGTGTTATTGTCAAATAGCATTCATGATAGACTAAAATATACTTTCTACTGAAACTTGTATGTATTTAAATATATTTGTAATGACACGCTTGGAAAGAAGAAGTTGTAATTTAGTGCATATATTATTGAATAAAGGTAAAAATTATAATCAAGTACTTCATGTGCTTTAGTTTGTTAGTCAACACATCAAAATAAGTGTATTCTTTAAAACATGACAAAATATATATATTTTTTAATTTTGAAATCATTGCAATTTTTTTTTTTTTAAGTTAAGTAACAAGTGGCTATTCTTTACACAGAGCTATCACATGTCAGGAAGACAGGGATCTACTCATATGATATTTGAATGTTGTTTTTGGAGCCTGATTAAAACGTGGTCGCTCTAAACTGTCTTCGTATGGAAAGTTTGTTAGATTAACATTTTTAGATGTTTCTCTTTCACGGTTTTATGCACTGCATGTTGTCAAATAAATTTCTGTGAATGATTTCTTTGAAAAGTTCTCTGACACTGATGTGTTCTGGCTCTGAACAACAGCTCCACAGTCACTTGTTAAGATCTGCTCCTCCAAGGCCTCGCAGTGAGAGCTGTCAGTGTTTATAATATCCTGGAGCAGTCGTAGTTTGTAATCACACAAAGAATGTTGAGGCTAGAGAAGATCATTTCAGAAGAAACAATTCCCAAAAAACCTAAAACAGTCCAGTGTGAGACACAGCAGTATGAGCACATATCATGAGCAACTTGTGTAAGTTTTACAATACCATTTTGTAAAAATATCCTGCCAGAAAAAAATATCTAGAAAAAAGAAAACAACTGGTAGCTGTGTAAACAAAACTTTACATTTGACAGTTTAAAATGGTAATTATGGAGTTATCAAGGCAACACTTATTATTAAAATCAGTTTTTACCTTTATAAAACAAAAAAAGGATTAGAGTTATCAAGGCAAAACTTATTAAAATCAGTTTTTACCTTTATAAAACAAAAAAAGGATTAGAGTTATCAAGGCAAAACTTATTAAAATCAGTTTTTACCTTTATAAAACAAAAAAAGGATTAGAGTTATCAAGGCAAAACTTATTAAAATCAGTTTTTACCTTTATAAAACAAAAAAAGGATTAGAGTTATCAAGGCAAAACTTATTAAAATCAGTTTTTACCTTTATAAAACTGACAATTATCTTAAAGAAACACAGGTTGCCAAGAGCAAAACACACGATTAATCAAAACTCATTACAAGTAGTTTTTCCAAAAGCTGAGGTAAAAACTAACATATAGAAGGGGCAAACAGACAAAATATTTAAAAACTCTAAAATAATGCAATGAACATTAATTTAACAAGACATAACACAAAACCCTAATGCACATATCTGATAACGTATAATTAAGGAACAGTCATTTTAATAAAAACCATTAAATGTGTTTTTTTTTTCTCTTTAAAATTAAAAGATGGCTTCCAAAAACACATTTAATGTAATTTTAGAGTAAAATTGTAGGTCTTACAAATTTTCACCATACATGTATATATACAGGTGCTGGTCATATAATTAGAATATCATCAAAAAGTTAATTTATTTCACTAATTTCATTCATAAAGTGAAACATGTATATTATATTAATTCATTACACACAGACTGATATATTTCAAATGTTTATTTCTTTTAATTTTGATGTTTATAACTGACAACTAAGGATATCCCAAATTCAATATCTCAGAAAATTAGCATATTGTGAAAAGGTTCAATATTGAAGACAACTGGTGAATCAGCTAATTAACTCAAAACACCTGCAAATGCCTTTAAATGGTCTCTCAGTCTAGTTCTGTATACTACACAATCATGAGGAAGACTGCTGACTTGAAAGTTGTCCAAAAGACGACCATTGACACCTTGCACAAGGAGGGAAAGACACAAAAGGTCATTGCAAAAGAGGCTGTGTGTTCACAGAGCTCTGTGTCCAAGCACATTAATAGAGAGGTGAAGGGAAGGAAAAGAAAAGATGTGGAAGAAAAATGTGTACAAGCAATAGGGATAACTGCACCCTAGAGAGGGTTGTGAAACAAAACCATTCAAAAATGTGGGGAAGATACACAAAGAGTGGACTGCAGCTGGAGCCAGTGCTTCAAGAACCACTACACACAGACGTGTGCAAGACATGTGTTTCAGCTTCGTATTCCCTGTGTCAAGACACTCTTGAACAACAGAGAGTGTCAGAAACATCTCGCTTCAAAAAGAACTGGACTGCTGCTGAGTGGTCCACAGTTATGTTCTCTGATGAAAATAAATTTAGAATTTCCTTTGGATATCAGGGTCCCAGAGTCTGGAGGAAGAGAGGAGAGGCACACAATCCACGTTGCTTGGGGTCCAGTGTAAAGTTTCTACAGTCAGTGATGGTTTGGGGTGTCATGTCATCTGCTGGTGTTGGTACACTGTGTTTTCTGAGGTCAAAGGTCACAGTCATATACCAGGAAGTTTTAGAGCACTTCATGCTTCCTGCTGCTGACCAACTTTATGGAGATGCAGATTTCATTTTCCAACCGGACTTGGCACCTGCAAAAAGTACCAAAACTACCAGTACCTGGTTTAAGGACCATGGTATCCCTTATTGTGAAGAGGAAGATGTGATATGCCAGACCCAAGAATGCAGAAGAGCTGAAGGCCACTATCAGAGCAACCTGGGCTCTCATAACACCTGAGCAGTGCCACAGACTGATCGACTCCATGCCACGCCGCATTGCTGCAGTAATTCAGACACAAGGAGCCCCAACTAAGTATTGAGTGCTGCACATGCTCATATTTTTCATTTTCATACTTTTCAGTTGGCCAAGATTTCTAAAAATCCTTTCTTTGTGTTGGTCTTAAGTAATATTCTAATTTCCTGAGATACTGAATTTGGGATTTACTTTAGTTGTCATCGAAACTTAGTTGTTATAATCATCAAAATGTGTGTGTGTGTGTGTGTGTTTGTGTGTGTGTGTTTCTTTTTACCTTACAATTTCACTTGGTTTTCTTTCTTTTTTATTTATTTAAATTGAACTAAAATCAGTGTATTCATGTACTTAATCAAATTCCTGTTTGCTCCTCTTTCTGCCAAATGATTTGTCATAGTATTTGTTGTCCCTCATCATAAGAAAAGAAATGTAATCTGTTAAGTTTAAGCAGATTTCCTTTAACATCAAAACACAACATTAAATGTGTAAATCTAAATATGGCACAAACAGTTGTGAAAAACCAATATGGAAAACTCCTTATTACCACAGTACATCAGCCTGGGTCTTTTCTTAGCACTGAATTTTGCAAAAATGCACAGTTTATAGACCATTTTATACACAACTTTCTATGAAACATTTTATTTTAACAGATTTATAATTACAAGTAATGTTATGATTAGTGTAATTCCACAACTAAAAGTAAATCAGCACTGATCTCAAATTTATGTAACCTTATTTTACAAAATCAGAAATGTACAGTAAACAAGCAATAATGCTACTGAACATACCATTATTTACAGCATCAGAGATTTACAGTACAATAACAGCAGGTGCATATTAGAAGACGATCTCTTTCCAGAAATGGATTATATAAACCAGCATTTATAAGATGATGAATAATCACAGAATTTTGAGTTTTTGACAGTCAAATGGATTTTGCATATATAATCAATCACTGCCAGATATTATTATTTCTTGCAAGTCCATTGAGAATAAATGTGTCATATTTTTGGCCAAATGTTTTATTAATATTCCTTCATTTGAAGATTCTCAGATGAAACAGAGTAGAGCAAAGCAAAAAGCTAAAGCAAAGTATGCCTGCTAAGCAATCCTGAACCCTCCAAACCCATTTCAACTCAAAATTAAGAGAACTGAACCGCATATGCACAAAATTAAAAGACACACATATTTGATATGTACTGTAATTCGAATCAAATGCTACATTCTTAACAACCTGGTACAATGGTACAAGAATTCAACTCCAAACATTCACAAGTAGGTTTAAGGCAAACAAAAAAAATCTATGTTGCTTTGTTTGGCTAAAATAAAAGTCAAAAATCACAGCTGGAGCATCTGTGATGAGTATAATTCAGCTAATCTCATTGAGACCTACACTTTCAAATCCTCAAAGGAAGTTATTACAACCGGTGGCATGATTGTTCAAAATCAAATAAGAAACAAACAACAACAACAAACAAAAAATATTCTATTGATAAATGTCTGTATACTGGAAATTACACTAATATGCATTTTACAAACACTGAGGTGTAAAAATTAGAGAGACATACAGCAAACGCAATGCTAAAATGCTAAAGAACATCTCTAAACAGACTCAAAGTATTTAAAGACCTCATGTTCTTGTTTGTCCAAGTCATGTTGGAATGATTGTATTTACACCATCATGAAGTTATAATTATCAGGATTTTCTTAAGCTCCAACTTCTAGTGTTTATCAAAGAATCATGGCAGATAGTTTTTTTACGATTAAGCTATAATAAGACTATTGACAGTACAGTTAAACGTGACTCTGCTTACATTTGATTGCAGTTTCCAGATGAAATGAACAGTAAACGCTAAAAACTTTTGTTCCTTTTCACACAGAATTTGCATGTTGTCTTGCGCAACACTCTGTTATCAATACAGAATAATTTTACCATGGTGGATTACATGTAAATGAATGCATTTTGTCATTTGCATCGCATAATCAGCTCAGTATGTGTGGCATTTTTGACGCAGTAAACTTGCTCAGTAGCACACCTGGTAAAGTTATTAGAAAGCTAAAATGGCATGCTTGCTTCAGCAAATGTGTTTTTATCACACATTTCCTTTTGTAAACAATACAGGTTAGATTTGACAGATGAAAAGTCAGAATATTTTACCAACAACCAGTGTAATGAAACATTGCCACGGTCACATTTAACTGTTTTGGAGACATTAGATCATGCCGTTTAGCATCAGACACCAGACCTTTTAATTCAGAACTGCCATGAAATGTGCTTTAACCAACACAAGGTCATTTTGCAACCATTGTGTATCCATAAGCACATTTTCTTTACTTCATTTTTTTTTTTTTTACATGACACTGTGCTGTTAAATAAATCTGAATCTGCAATGAGGAACAACTATAAACTAGCTTATACCAACTCTTGTAGACATGTCATGTAAAAATGTACCTGGAACAATTGTATTTCTGGTTTTGCTTTTTGCTATTTGCTATTTACACATTTCAGGAAATGTAAGCAAAGTCATGTATTTCTGGGGCTCATTTACCACCGTTAACCAGTATTTATTATTTGCTAACAGTGACATGTTGCTGGTATATATCATGTGGTCTTTAAATTCATAATCTAGACCCTGAAATATTCTAGAACTTCAGACCTGAGGATATAATAGCCACACTTACACAAAACATTAACATGGACCCCAAAAGCTCTGCGTATCATAAAGCCTAAACCATCAGACAGCAGTATTTTGGTTTGTATTTTGCATCACTATCTGTGTCGTGAAACTGATACAAAGGCAGTGGAGGACACAGGGTCAGATTGAACATTTGTCCCTGCATCAGGCAACTACAGAAAATAAAGAGAGCTGTGCATATACATGTATACTGTGTAAAGCACTACATAAGCTATTGCTCTTTGATACTACAGGCGTCGTGCTGCTCAAACCCATGCGAAACATTCCAGCGCTCTCTCGTTACACACAAAGCAAGGAGTCCGTTTTGTAAAAACAAAGTCTGTGAAGGTAAAAAGTCAATGCTATGCTATGAAACGGATGGTGTAACACACCTCAGAGCACTAGTGACCAGCTGTGTCCACTGATCTGAGGTCTGCTCGAGTGGTTTCTGTCCATCCAGCGGATCAGGATCGTCTGCCTGGTTGAGCTCATAGTACGGGACAAGATGTGTTCATGTTGGTGGTCTTTCTACCGCTTCTGAAGAAAACAAATCACAAAATCACTCAATGTGCTAATAATCTACTGCGACTTGGCCCAAGTCCTCTTAAAATTAACATGTGAAACTAGGACTCAGGTCAAAATAAAACACAATGATCTTGCTTTTCACTACACTAATATTTAAAATTACGGAGCCCTGCACATGACATGCAGGACAAAAAAAAATATTTGTTTTGTTTCCAAAACAGTTTTTAACATTGATAATGATAATAAATCATCATATCAGAGTGATTTCTGAAGATCATGTGACACTGAACACTGGAGGAATGATGCTGAAAATACAGCGGAGCATCACAGAAATAAATAACATTTCACCGTATAGTAAAAAAAAAAACAGCAATATTTCAAAATGTTACTGTATTTTTGATTCAGTACTGTACACGATATTTAGGATATCTAGATATTTATAGATATTTTTTAGGCGAAAACCAGACACTTTATGGTAAATGCAGACTTAGGCAGAGCTGTGTGTTTAACCTGTAGGTGAAGGAGAGTCGATGTCGGCAGAGAAATGCTCGCTCCCTAAAGCTGCGATAGAGCTCCTGGGTCGAATGCACCTCTCACCAGAGAAACTTCTGCGTAGCAATGCCTATGTCAGAATTACTTTATTAAAATCAGTCTGAGCAGTGACTCACAGGTACAATAAACAGCATGTATGTACTGTATGAATATGGTTTAGTGAGCGGTTAGCTGCTGTACCTTGCGTGTCAGTGGGCTGCTGGGAGCCGAAGCGCTGCTGTATAAACTCAGACTGGAGCTGGATCTGCTGACGGTCAGGCCTTTAGCACTGCCTCTGCGGCCCGACGCCTCGAACCCGTCCGGAGACAGATACTTCGCCTTTATCTTCAGGTTTGTGCGTCCCTTTACTGTGTGTGATGCATAACAGTCTTTACTCACAGCACAAGACCTAAAATGCATCCTTGCGGAATAAGTTTTATTAGTAAGCAAGAATTAGGAGGGAAAAATTGTAGGCAACAAATCTAAAGTGTGACCCGTTAGATAATATTACACAGAAAATAGCGAAAGTTTGTCCTCTGATTTCACCTACAATAAGCAGATTTGGAATAAGTGGGAGATATTGACCTCTGCAGGGGTCATTCTTCACTAGAAACTCATCTAATGCCGTCCATCCACCGCCGACTCGAACCATCAGAGTGCTTCTGAGAACACGAACCATCCGCAACTGCTGAGAGTCGCCAAACTGGTGAAGATCACAGACATAGCATCAGGCGTGCAGACTAGTCATGGATATATATATATATATACACCTGGTATCAACATCTGACCTGAGCATTCGGACGGCACTAAGTCTGTGTGTATACTCCATTCAGTCCTGGGCTGTGTTTCTTTAAAGCATTGTGAGATAAGTTGATCTTAGGGACCACTGGTGACTTGTATAGTGTACTTAGGCTTAGAAACACTTCTGGGAAACATAGCCCTGGTTTGTTTAGCATTCACAAGAACCAGATATGCTTGTACTGTACATTCTGTCCTTTTTACGGTCGAATCTTGTGACATCATGTCCTGTTTTTGGTTCTTTTAGTCCGTGTTGCATTGATATATCAGTCCAGGTGTTAATATCAGGTATAGACAGCATTATTTGTACTGAAAAACAGATTTCCACTCACCCTGTAGCGATTTGAGCTAACTTGCTCCACTAGAAATCTCTTTGGACAGTTGCACTGAGAGACCTGACGACTCACCTGCAGAAGTCAGGTTTCTGTTAGTCGTCTTACAGGAATACTCAGTGAAGAAAGATTATAGAAACAGAGCTACACACACCTCCTCATTGATTTGGTCTGCATCTACCGGCTTTCTGTAAGGGTCTCGGCTTGGATGGAGGGCACTCACAAATTCATAGTAGTCAATGAATCCATCGGCGTTAACATCAAATATGTTAGCAACCGCAGTCATTTCCAGAGAGTTGGTGGGAAACTCTGTACATATGCAAAGTCAAATATTGCAAACAGTTACATAATATGCTCACCTGACAAGGCAATATGAAATATTCACATATGTAAATTATCTGGGTGGATGAAGATATGCTTAGAACATATATTAAATTATTTACATATATTAGTTATATATATATATGTGCTCATATTTATATAGTATTATCTGATGCAACTACCTATGTCAGCAATATATATATATTTTATATGTGTGTGTGTGTGTGTGTGTGCAACTCTATTAAAACAACATATATATAAAAAAATATAAAAGTATAAATATATATATACATACACACATATATTTACAGTATATACACATACAGATAGATGTATGTAAATACATGTCTATTTTTTATATTTATTCATAATATCTACATGTATGGACTGGATTTAGGACGGACATAAAAAATCTTAAAATATATCACATGTATATATTACATATATTTTATTTATACACTTGAAATTGTTCTGATTTCTAATACTTTTCATGTATGTTTTTAATTCATATGACAATTTCATAAATGGAAATGTAAAGCATGTACACATATTTTTGGATATGGGTATTCACCCAAACAACTTGATGCAAAAAATCATTTTAATGCTCACTAGAGGCCAGCACGCTGTCGATGAACTCCTTGTGAGTGATCCGGCCATCCTGATCTCGATCAATGCTACGGAAAACATCCAGTATCCGGGATTTGAGGTGACTTATCCACTGCATGTATCTTCTCCGCCAGATGTTGAAGTCAAAATTAGCAAACTCCTCCAGCTGCATGAGTTAAAGAGACCGTTCATAGAAAATCACATGGACTCAAACACAGATGTATTATTTTATCAAAGTTACAGCGCAGTTTTGATCACCTGTTTCAGCCTCTGCAGATGTTCCTCTAGTCTGCTCTGTCTGCCGTGGGCCAGGAGCCAGAGTTTCCTCCATTGACTCAGCAGCTGACACATCACAGGTGTCTGAGGGTCCAGCTTCTCCAGTGGAAGAGGAACAGATGGCGGGGGCTTCGCTGTGCCTCTCCTCTCTATGAGTGAATACAGTCCACAGAGATTACAGCTGAAGACATGCACGCAGTACTCACACAGATTCTTTACTCACTTGCTGGTGTCTTGCGACTGGGAGAAACCTGCTGCTTGGGAACCAGCTTGTGTTTACAGGATTGTGTGGCGTTTTCGATTTCTGGTAGCTTCCCTTTCATCTCATCCATGAAATCCTTAAAAAGAAATCAGTAACATTTCTTGACCTTGAACCTTCAGCATGGTTTTGTTTTTTAGTGGCGGATCTGCTCTGATATTTTTTTTATTGTGGGTTTGTACGTGTCTATGTTTTCATATTTTCAACTTTCTTTTAAAAAAAATGTCTATATAGTTTTTATTTCTATTTATTTCAGTTTTAGGTTATGTTATTTTATTAAGTTAAGCTAAATGTAAATGAGAAGTGAGCCTTAGGCAACTGGCTGAAATTAAACAAGTTATTTTATTTTAGTTAACATTTATTTTATTTCAAGTAACAAAACTGCAAAACTGGTGTTTTAGTTTAACTAATGATGTACATATGCATCTGATGGATTTTTTGTATTTTTATTTTTTATTTTGGATTAGTATTACTTCACATATTTTTGTTTGAGACCCAGAACAAAACAGGAAACATAATAATAATAATAATAATAATAATAATAATAATAATAATAATAATAATAATAATAATAATAATTGTCAGGACCTTCGGGATGAAAACTGATGTTGATTTGGCTGATTTTATAAAGGGTTTTGAAGTTGATACACAGGTGTCAAACCTTATCAAAACTGTAATTTTTAAATGAAGCTCTTCCTTCTGTCAGGATAAAGTACCAACATTTTATTTACAGTTTTGTTTTTCTTAAAGGGACAGTTCACTCCAAAATGAAACTTCTGTCATCATTAGTGCTCTCAAAGATTAATCGCATCCAAAGTAAAAGATTTTGTTTAAATAATATATGTGTACTATGTATATATAAATGCACATGCATGCATTTATATACAGTATTTAAAATATGTTATGTTTATATATTAACAAGATTTATTTCTAATATAAATTATATTAATATAAATATATACACATAAATACATGCAAGTATTTTCAAAATACAGTTTGTATTTCTGTGTTTACCGTGTGTTGTGTGATGAGATCAGCGGTGAGCTCGAGGTCCTCAGGCAGCGGCTCCTGCTCCTTCAGACCGAGAGTCTCTTCAGCGGAGGAGATCCAGTTCAGTAATCGCTGGATCTCTTCTCTCTCTGCCTCGAGAGCAGACAGCGTGCTCTGGATCCTCGCGGCCTGCTGCTTCGCCCACGTCTCGACCTGAACCATGAAATCACACACATAACACATGCACATCATTTAGCAGTTGATTTGTCTGCTCCTGATGTTCCTGCTATCTCACTAAGACATGTTATTGGAGATATAGAGTGACAACTGATATTTATCTGATGTGCTGTTATAAACATCATATTGATTTATGTGACAAGATTTTTATTTTTGTTTCAGTTTTACAGTTTTTTCAATTATCATGCCTTTATAGAAAAACGAATGAGACTTCCAGAACCCAATGGTTTTGCCCAATCACAACTGTCAACAGATTTGAACTAATTAATATCTAGTAATCACCTCTTCATAGCGAGTGTTTGTGATGCTGGTCCATGATCTGATGGTGATGACGGAGTCTGGATGGCAGGAGGACAGGATCTCCTCTCCCAGTCTCTGAATGTTCTCCAGCGCCGTCTGCTGAGCGTTCAAGGAGCTCATCGACTCCTGCAGATCACAAAGAGAGCGTTGTGAAACTCAGATGATACTGTACAACTCTCTGGACTGGACTATTAAATGAGTCCATGTCCACCGTACCTGGTGACAGGTAAGAAATGCCAGAAGAGCCTGCTCCTCCTCAGGCAGCACTCCGTACTTCAGGACCCTCTCAACATCCGAAAGATGATCCAGGAACGAGTGAACCATCCCATCGAACTCCTCCGCCTGAGAACGAATGTGTTGGAATATGTACATTCATCACCATTAAGAATTTTTTTTTTTGTATTATCATACTTTGTATTTTAATTCTTTTTTATTTTAATTTAAGTTAAATCTAGTACTTTTTTGTCATTTTTATTAGTTTAGCTTTTTTGAATGTTTATTTTTGTTTTGAGTTTTAGTTATTTAAGTACTTAAACTAACAGACTTAGACATTTTGGGAATATCAAATATGTCTGAATGTACTGTACAATGTGAATGTGTATGGTATAAATAATGTACAGTGACTTTTCAGAATTTTTTCCTGTAGTGTGCAATATGTTGGGATTATCAAATATATCTTAATGTACCTTGAATGTATATTTTAGCCATTTTTTTTTTTGTTTTTCCATTTTAAAATATCTTTTTGTTTTGATTTCAGTTTTAGTAATTAGTCAGTTATACAATAATAATACAAATAAAAAAACGTACTGAAAAACCTTTATAACTTACTGAATATTCAGTCGTATTGATGTTAACAGTAACAACACTACAGAACTTTGAATGTTATGTAAGTGCTTGGGATTGAAGTGTCAGCTAAATGCATAGATGTAAGTATAAATGTTAGTGACTGAAGGTGAAGCTGTGATCATCAGGTGTGTGTGCTGGCACCTGCTGCAGCGCGGCTTCTAGTCGAGTCTGTCTGGACACAGAGAGTTTACACACAGCCTCCCAGCGTCTCTCCAGCTCCTCCATCTGCTCCTGCAGCCGGTGTGCATCGGCCGTGCTGCTCCGCGTCAGATCCCGGACCGAGCGCTTCAGTGTGCGGATACAGCCGGCATGCTTCCCGAGCTCCCGCTGGAACACCTGCGCATCAGAGCATCACCTACAGCAGACTATAGACTAAAATACAACACACTGACTTCATGGGAGACCCGTGCTGGCAACATGAGTCGGAATGTGCACCGGCCAATGTTGAGCGACAAAAATAAAACGTGAAAAATTAAGATTTTGGTCAGATTTGAGTTTTTCAATTTTTTTTTTTATTAATTTGTAAATCACTTGTCTAGTGATTAAGATGCTACAAATAGCACATGATTATCCTTATTTGTCTTTGTATTAGATGTAAAATGAAAAAAGTAATGCACTAGGTCTATTTGTTTCTTTCTTGTATTTGTTCTACTGTTGTTGTTCTTTTGCATTAAACAATAAAAGAAAAGAGTGACTCACTTGCTGCTCTTGACTGAACTGCTTTTGTAGTTTTAATAATCAATTTATTTGTTTTTTTATTTTTATTGCAATTTATTAATGAACACATTGTTGATTTCTTTTGATTATTTATTTTTCTTACGTGAATGCTTGTTTCATTATTACATTTGTTCTTATTGCATCTGTTCTTATTTATAACAACAGAGATCAAATATAAAATAGCTGTATTATGATTATTAATATAGTAATGATTATTAAGAAAAGAACTGGAGGAAAAGATGCAATGTTGCTAAGTGATTTTGCTTTCAGAAAACTTTAACTTGATTTTTCTTCACTGATTTTTCTTCACTGACTCCAAACAGGTTTTGCTAAGTTATTCTGTGTCCAATTCCAACAACTCATATGTAATTTGAAAGGCCTTTTAATGGAGAATGTAAAATAAAAAGAACTCATTTTAATCTGAGACGTGCTGTACCTTGTGCGTGTCCATCAGATTGTTGACCAGCTCTTTTTCCCCGCAGACAGGCACATCTTCAGCCAGCTGTGGCTCGGCTCTGTACAGCCAGTCATTAAGAGCCTGCAGAGCGTCAGTGAATCTGCCTGAAAACAGCAGAGCCTCTTCCAGCTTGTGCTGCCTTGGGACAGAAGAGCAGCGTTCAGAGCTCAGAAACAGACTCACAGCACACTACACAGCTCCGGTCGGCTCACCTCTCGCTGGATTTACCGCTGATGGTGTCCCACGAGTCTCTGAGCTCAGACAGCATGTTCTCCAGGTGCTGCGTGTCTTCAGGACTCTGGGCTTTCTCCTGCAGCGAGCGGCCACTCTTCAGACAGGCCTCGTACATCGGCCGCTTCGAGCGGAGCAGCTTCTGGAACTCCTGAAAATATACAAATCCACCTTATGACTGGACTGACTGCTTCTGTGGGGAAATTTACAGTGTGGTTTATACACACATTTTTACTTTACTGTTTTTTTTTTTTTACAGCAAGTTGTGACAGGTGCAGCAGACCATCGTTGCTGAGTCCTGAGATGTGACGTACCTTCTGTTCAGTGAGCTGTTGTTTGATCTCTTCCTGCGACACAGAGATCTCTTTGTGTGTGTCCAGCGTCTGCTCAACCTCCGTCACCCAGTCCACCAGCAAGTGCCATGATTCACTGAACTGTGGAGGTCAAAAGCACAGAAGTTTAGTATTTGCCGAATGTTTCTTTCTGTCAGTGTTGTAGTTCATATGAGAAGTCGATACCTGTTTAGCATGTCTTCTGACGTCCTCGAGTGTTTTCCCCCGGTCTGTGGTGTGCTGGAGGAGTTTCTTGTATCGGTCCTGAACGGTCATGATCAGGTTCTGCACCACATCACAGTCTTCCTTCCTGCTGAGCTCCGACAGACGTGTGGCAGCGGTCTCCACGCTCGTCTTCCTCTCTCCGTAAGACTGCACCTCACCTACCAGCACCTAGAGACAGCACGACTGGATCACACAGACACTCACAGCATCACACACACACACACACACACACACACACACAGACGCACGTACCCTGTGCTCCTGGAGCTGAGCGCAGACGGTGTCCAGGATGAAGCTGGGCACAGACAGAGTGTTTATGGTCTCCTCACACTTGGCCATTTTGGTCAGCAGGTCCTGGACATTACTGTTAAACTCCTTGGCCAGACCAAGTCCCTCTGTTAACTTTGCCTAAAAAATCAGGGATATAATAGTTGACTAAACTAAAACGGTACTTAGAATAAACTGTTACTTTAACCTGTTAAATGTCACCCCGTCCCGTATACGGGACGCCGACGTTGACTATACTATATTACAATCAAATCTAATCTAATCTTGACAAACTATATATCGTTGGAAAGGTCTAAGACTCCCAAATATATATTATACAAATATGTTTTGTTAAAAAATATGTAGGAAAAGTAATAGATGAATTTATGAAAAGAGTGCACCCTCAGAAATCTACATTACAAAAGGAGCTTTGACCTTTGTTTAAAAAAAATACTCCCTCGTTGCCTTTTTCTCGATCACATTTTAGAAATCATCAGAAGTTATCTATCACTTGAAAACATAAAATCTCAAAATTCATCCTTTAAAACCCATTTTAAAATCAGACATTGCATTACCATGTAAATGGTACATCAAAATCATGTTACAAAATGTTTTCAGTCATTAATTATAAAAATTTAGGTTTGTATCATGCACATATATGTCTATCTTCAAAAACGTGAGTGACAGTTTACAGGTTAAATACAAAAAATAAATCTAACTGTAATAAAACTAAAATAAAACATACAACGCACATTCAATACTTCAATAAATGTTGCACACCATTTACAAGCAATTCCATATCATAACATAAAATTATTTTTAAAACACTGATGGAAAAGTATTTTGTTTCTTTGAGATTAGCCATTCTAGATACTTCGGTTACATTTTACAACAAGGTTCCATTTGTTAATAGTAGATAACTTCATTAGTTATCATCAACTAACAATGAAAAACATTTCTAAAGCATTTATTCATCTCAATAAATGTTAATGTCAACATTTATTCATATTTTATTCAAATCAAAAGTGATACATTTTAATATTATTTATTCGCGCTGGCATGGACTAACAATAAACAGCTGTATTTTAACTAAAACTAAAGGAACTAATGTTAACAAATATGTATCAATTCTGTAACAAATGTATTGCTCATTGTAGTTTATGTTATTTAATGTGTCAGTTAATGTTCACTAATGAGGCCTTACTTTTAAGTGCTATCCTAATTTTTAAATTGGTCACACTTTAGTTTGGGGTCCAATTCTATCACATTCTATTACGACCTTTGCCTCCTAATTAGTTGCTTATTAATAGTCACTAAGGTAGTTGTTAAGTTTAGGTATGGGGTTTTTACGATTCAGGGATCTAAAATTTGTTCATGTTGAATAAGGCATTTATATGTGCTTTATAAGTACCAATAAACACTCAATATGCTAGTAATACGCATGCTAATAAGCAAAATAGTGAGAATTGGTTCCTAAACCAAACTATATATATGTAATATGTATCAAATCTTTTTAAAATTAAATTCTCAAAGCTTTATGTGATCTGTAGATGGCTATAATTATGCAGAAAATGCTGTCATCACCTTTCTTTCTTGCATTTTCGCGTAGACAGCGCTCCACTTCTGCTCCAGCATGCATAAGCTATGCTCCGTGCTGGAGCCCCGGGCCACTTCACGGCCCTCCAGCATCCTGAGGATCGCTTTGCGCACATTTGTGTAAGTGTGCATTTTAGAATCCATCTCATTACACAACTCCTGCGACACAAGATACAGAAATCAGACTTCAGTGTTTTATAAACACAGTTTGCAAGGTTAACACTCCAAGTTCAGCGTGCAGCATTTAAGTGCTTATTACCAAATGAGCGCTCAGTCTCTCGCTGGCAGAGTCTGGCATTCCCCACACCGTCTTACTGGACGACAGCCTCAGGTCTGTGTGTTCCAGCCACTGCAGGAGATCCTGGACCTCCATGCTCACATCCTGAACCTGCAATACAGTTATAAGGGCTGAGTTTAGGATACACACTCACACTTAAGGAATACGCTTCTATTGCATTCTATTGCAAAACTATTTGATTTTTAATTTCATGACCAATTTAATTAATTAAATTATTAATTAATCATTCAATGCAACTGGTAAACAATTCAACAGACTAACTTAAAATAATCTACTCAAAAGTGTAACAATGTGAGGAAAAATCCTCCTTCTTATTAACATCTCATTATGCACAGGTTCTGTACTTAATTTTGGAACGAACTGGTCGTTGATCTGAGCTTATGCACCTCAGTTTTGAATTGAACATTGCCAAAATAATCTACAATGCTTTTTTCACTCAAAACTGGACTGTGTCTTTTTTTCAAACCAGGAATTCTGATTAGCTGGTGTTTGTGGTCACCTGACTGAGGTTATTTTCCAGCTCTAGCTGTCTGCGCTCTGTCTCACAGCGCACAAATTCCCAGCGTTCGTTCAGCTGTTCCAGACGAGTCTGCAGGACATGTGAACTGTCTCCTGCCCCAGACTCCATCAGGTTTCTGCCGGCCAGGTTCAGAGAGTCTACCGTGTGCACATGGGACATCACATCGTTCCGCAGAACCTAAAGGAACACAAAAACACGTAGTAACTAGTAAACAGTACAGACTGTGTAGGATACAGTAAGCAGTATCTGGAGTGAACATGATTTCACCAGGTACAACATTCTAATCTAACAATCTGATGAGTGATTCATTTAAAGGAAATGTGAGTTTCAGGCTTACAGCCAGGGTTACTTGTTTTTTGTTTTTTTCTTGGATATATGAATGTTAAGGAAACATGAAAACATTATGGGAATGGGAACATTTAAAAAAAAATGCTAGAACATCCAACTAAAACATTTCTGGAAATGAACTGTTGTTCAACGTTGAGAGAACATTGCCAGAACGTTAGGTTCTTACATTCTAACACCCCTTGGTTGGGATACAGTAGATCTGTGCAGCATTCAGTAAGCAGTACATAGTGTTTCACTCGATATGAGCAAAAATCACTGCAAAAGTGCGGACACAACATTGGCAAGAACGTGCATATAAAAACATACCAATGATAACACGGAGTTTGTGTTTGTACCTTGTGCTTGGCTAGCTCTATCTCACAGGTCTGCAGGTCAATGCTGATTGGCTGAGAGGCCTGCAGAAGGTCAGCTGTGTGGAAGAGCCAGGCGTGCAGCTCATCGAGAGTGTTCTGGAACTGACCCAAGCCCAGCAGTGCACACTCCAACTGGTGCTGCACGAAAACACTCTCGTTGAAGTACTATTATGAAAAACAGTATTTTTCTTTGAGATTTAGCTGTGATTTTACCTGTCTACTGACAGTCTCTGACTCCAGATCGTCCCATCGCTGACGGAAGTCACTCAGTGGAGAGATGGACCCAGGCCGCTCAGTGCCCGGGGAGAGGCGACACACAAAGCGATGGTTTAGACTCTCAATCTCGATCTTCTTCTGATAGAGCTCTCGCTTATATTCCTGAAAGAAGAGGTGATGGAATCACCACTAATTTGTTTGTGACACAGTTTTCAGTTTCTCAAGGTAAGTTGTAAGTGTGGACTAACCTTCAGGTCACATAGCTGCTCTTTAACTGATCCCAGGTCAGATCCCACTGAGAAACCTTCGGTGGATTTCAGCTCTGCAGACTTCAGCCACTCAAAGAGACCCTTCAATAGAAGGTCACATTTGTAAACGTGCTTTTGTAGTGTTCTCTTGACCCACTCTACAGTGTATGAATATTTATAAAGGCACATTGTCGATTTCCTCCATTGTTTCATGAAGTCAGTCCAACCAAGAAGAGAATTCACTGGAATATGCAGACTTTAACCCAAATTCTCAATGGGTAGCTTTGGTCTCTCTAGACGGGCATCCAAAAGTCCTGCCAATTGGCCAAAAATTGGCCAGTCTTTTAAAGTCTCATCACTACAACCACATGGAGGCATGAATATTGAAATACTACAATGAATCTGAATATTGAAATAATACAACTGTAGAAAGAGACCTACCACCACTGGATGAGACAAGATTGAAAAAGTAATGAACTCACTATTCTTTGGGATTGTGTTTTGAAGTGTTGTACAGTAAGTACTAATTTCATTAGGTAGGGTGACCATAAGCATTTATTTTCTATGTTGTTTTCATACTTGCTGAAGGTAATGACTGAAAAGTAGCTTGACCAATAGCATGTAGGCATTGTACACAATCGACCAATCGTAGCGTACGAGAAGGTGGGATCAACAGAGAGCGGTCAAAGCAATGCAAATATGCATACATAAAGTTTATGAGGACAATAGAGAGAACATCAAATAAAGGAAAATAAAGCCAAAACCAGGACATTTTAGAAATCCTGGCCAGGACATGTCCAATCTGAAAAAAAAGAAAAAATGACTTTGAAATGAAAGGAATTGAAACTTGTTCTTTGCGGCTTACTCACCTGCATACTGTCCTGATAATGGAGAGCCATTCGCAAACATTCCTCTAACTTACGGTTGCACTCTGTCCAGATCTTACTGAGATTGTTCCATGTTCCATAAAGCTGCAGAAAGAGACAGCTGGACAGTGAGATGTGAACAAATGACCACATGATACACAACAGTCTCTGTGAGGATTAGTCTCATTTCAGTTTCAAATACAAACCTCATCCAAACTTTTGGTGACCTCTGGCTTGTCTGTGTCACCACATGCTGACATGAGTTCCATTCCCAGAATTCCCAGTGTGTCCAGGTCACCTTGTAGAGAATCAATGTCCTCCCTGAGTGTCTGAGAAGGAAGGATAAGAGAGTTTGGATGGTTCAAAAATTTCAGGATGCAATGAGGAAATATTCTTAAATAACCCTGCTGAATGTACAAAACCAGGTAATGAGCATATGTTCTGTTAAAAACATGTGATGTATATTAAAAGTAAAACTAGTAATATTACATTGGTCCAGCTAGACCAGCACTAAACCAGCAAGGGCCAGCCTGGAATAGGAAAGAGCAGAGTAACATTGAGTGCAGTATCATTTTTGTAGCCTACCTGCATGCTCTCTAGGCTCTGTCGGATGGTCTCTGAATCTGATCGATTGGAGTTGAGGTCCAGAACAGCTTGCTGGGCATCATTCAGGCCAGATGTCATGTCACTCACATCATTCCAGAACCTGACCGCTAGATCCAGGAGATTGAGAAGCCACTTCTCCCTCTCCTGAGCTTGTCTTTGAGCCTCCTCCCAGCGGCTCGTTAGACTGCAAACCCGCTCTTGGATAGCTGAAATTACCAAGATCATCATAGACAGACCATGCTTATGAAATAATAATCTTTATGAGATGTTTTAGCATATAAAGCTGTATGTGCCAGAAGATAATTCATGTTTGATGTACCCGAGCCAATAGAACTATCCGCGAGAGCCCCTGTGTTGGACAGGAGCTCCTGAGCCTGTGTCCTCACACTACTGAGGTCCAGATCCATTTTGGAGAGCTCAGACAATGTGTGCTTGTTGTCCTGTAGCTGCTCCTGAATTCGTGGGGTGAGGCCTTGAAGAGCCATTGAGGCCTGCAGGTGACTACACAGCCGCTCCAGTCTTTCTCCAATCAGAGTCATCCTCTCATTCAGCTGGCAAGGACATAGAGAGTTTCAGGAGTGAGCTAGCATTTATGCAGCTAAAATGTGACAGTGTTGTCTTTTTATTGCCACTTTAACAAATTAAAACATATGGCTACTTTGAAAATGGGTTATATCAGTGTATTGCATCATGGGTTGCATTCCTTTAGCTCAACTGAGCGTGACGTTAGCACGCCGAGTTCATGGGTTTCAGTCCCCGGAACGGTATAAACTGATATACTGTAAGTTATGAAAAAGCTTTTAATAACAGGTTATTTTTTTAATCCTTCTTAAAGTGGTCAGTACACTAGTCCCAGCATCTAAAATGACATTTTGGGGCATTCATCAAAAGTACAGTAGGTCCCCTCTATGGAGGTTTGACATTTTAAGAACGTTTGATTTATAACTACAAACCATGTTAAACCAACTACCATAAGAAGCCAATTTAGCTGGATTCTCCAGTATGTTTTATGGAAAAAAAGTCTTTTCTGTCTTGTAAAATATTGCTGAGGCGGCAGAGTTCAAGAAGTCAAAATTAGCCTTTATTGCAAGAAGACAATAAATCTGAGATCTGCAGAACATCTGACTCACTCACAGCTCACCCTTTCATACAGTTTCAACCAATGATCTTATTGCAGGTGTTCTCCTCCCAATACTCCCTAACTCTTCACCGTATTAACTGGTCTCTTGTTCTCTTGTAAGGGTGGCATACTGCCAACCAGCATATGTCAAAATCATATAACAAAGTGTCTATTTGGTGTATTTGCCTCATAATTTTTATCCAAAGAACACGTTGAAGGCCATGTGGCCCACAAGAGGAACATAGTATCACTGCAGATGCCATCCACAAGCAACTTCAGCCAAAATCCCATTCTTTCCCGTGTGACTTCTCACATTGGCTTTTACAGCATTCAAACTACTTCTCCAATTGTTTTCTATAGGATAAATAAAATATGATCATATAAACCAGGAATCTACATGTGTGTCACCTGTGTATAGCGGGGCAGAGACTCCTCCAGTACTCCAGCAGCTTCTCGAACCCTGTCTCTGATGGACAGGTGCTGGTCTTCAGTGTCCCTAGCTTTCTGGCAGAAACTCCTGTCCCTGAGCTGTATTCAGGTCTGATAGACGCCGGGCCAGCATGATCAGTCGTGCTATCAGTGGCTTATGCTCTGCTGTGGATTCCCTGATTCTCTGTTTGGAAGTTATGCAGAAACATGATCAAACATTGATCTTTGTATTGCTTTGTCTGAAACAACTAATGATTACCAATGTGTTTCCAATGTGAAATGCCCAATGCGAAAAGACAATGTGTTTGAACTTGAACTTGTACTATAGCAAATGCGAGCCCAAACACGAGCATTTGTTGTTAATATCTTGCTCTGAAGAAGTAAGTTGTTTAGTACCTGTAAGAGGTCCTGTTGTTCTCTGAAAGCCTCATAGCTGATGGTGTTCAGGGTAAACTGGCCAATAAGGGCTTTGGTTTCCTGCAACCATGGTAAAACCTCAGCATAGCCCTCTGAGAACTGAGACAAGAGCGACTGAGCATGTTCCAGTTGAAGCAAGACTTGGGAATTAGTGGCAGTAGTGACTCGATACTGCTCCTGTAAGGTGTCTATGGAAGACTTCAGAGGGGAAAAGACAGTAGTATTATGTTGGTTCTTATGTCAAAATATTATAAAAGGTATTAAGGATGAATATTAGCTTACCAGGAGTCTCAGTGTCTCCCCATCCCCAGTGTACATCTGCAGGAGTTCCAATATCTTCACCATTTTCTCAATGTTAAACTTGTGCTGCAGAATCTCTACAGCAAGTATCTAAGGTAAAAACAGACATTCTATGGGTTATTTTAAGAATTTTACAGAAATTCTAGCTTATTGCACAGATAACATCATTGTGAACGTGCAAAAAACTAACTTTCTGCTCATTGAACTTGGCTGCGATGATGTCTGGTTCCAGATTAATGGCTCTGAGCTCCTCCAGTGCCAGTGAGGTGTCTTTAAACCAAGCCAACTCTTTCTCAACAGCCTGTTCCAGCTGATTAAATGCAAACAGGCTGATATGTAAGTAGGCATTTAGCGCAGTATTTATCCAAAGTGACTTACAGTACACTTTCTAGAAACCTGAGGTATCCACTGTCTCTTACCTTCTGCCTCTCAGAAGAACACAAGACTGCGTCCCAGATTGGCTCTTGGCAGCAGGAGCAAGCAGCTCTCTCTCGATTCGACCAAGCCACATGTGGAGGTCTTCCTGACTGGAGGTACATCGACTAGATGCCTCCAAAGCCAGTTCCAGCCTTGCAGGACATCAGCACTACCCAGACTCATCCACTGAGTACCGGATACGCAGACTGTCCACCTGCTCCTGCACCAGCTGGGTTTCCTCCCTTTAGATTAGCATGTGAAAGATAGAAACATGTTTGAAACATGTCCTTGTGGGCACTGTGCATGGTTCCGTGTACACAATGACACAAAATGGGAAAAAACACCACCTGAAATCTTTTCCATGAGCTCACGAGCACATTGCTGGAGTTTCCCCAGGTCGACACTCTTAGCTTTTATCTCTTCCATTACTGCCTATAAGGTGACAGAGAGAGACACTTTGATTCCACACTGAAATCTTGTAGTATACAAATTATTAATGGTTAAACAAAATATTTTCTAATGTTTTGCTGACCTTGGGCTTGTCCTGTGGCTTCCTGCAGATGGAGCATCCCTCTTTCTGCAGAGCGAGCTCAGCTAATTCCTGATCCACAGATATCAGCCATTGCTGAAGTCTATCTGTCATCTCCTGGAATAGCTGAGCTCTTGGCAGAATGTCCTCCAGAGTCCTGTGTCTGTTAAAACAGAATTAATTGTTAAAACACAACGTGGGTCTTCCTGGACCTTAATATGGACCAATGTGTCAAACAGACTGACCTGCTGTTGGCGCCCTGAAGTTAGAGCCTCCCCACTTGAGCTTGAGCTGTGCAAGCTGCACTTTGGGCTTTTCACTGTCATTTTCCTGAAGCTGTTCTGCCAGGTGTGGACCCTCCTGCATCATGGTCTCCATACTGGCTCTCTGTCCTCTACGAGGCGCTGTAAGAGCTGCAGGACAAGAAAATTATTATTTTTATTATGCTGAAGAAATGTATTATGCTTCCACCAAGGAAAGTGGTTCTCAATCCTGGGATGTGTCTCGTTATAGGAATGAATGAAAATCGCTGTAAGCTGAATCACACCTGTCACAAAAAGTCAGGGTCTTCTCTTATAAAATGGAATTTTTTTGGTGTTAACTCCAAAATAGTTCAATCCAAAAGTATTGCTAGTGTAAAGATGTTGATGATTAGCCAATAGGCTGTGGATTCCTTAAATGAGGAGCTGTTTTCCTCTAAAAAGCTGTTTATTCCCAGACAAGCAGTTTCGGCCCAGAACCGGCCCACATCTGGCCACGTGAAATCCATGCAAATGTACTTTCCATTTCACAAAGTGCATTTAGGCCCAATTAATTGCATTTGACAGATGAGTTGGAAAGTGATTTATACCATTTTAATTATTTATATATTTATAGTGCTTATACATTTTATGAGCACGTGCGTTTCCTGGATCAGACCCATAGCGCATCATAACACAATGCTCTACCAATTGAGCTTACACGAAACATAAATTATGATGCAAATGATGCATTAATAAGAAAGTGTGCTGTTGCCAATAGGAGCACAAATTTAGTAGATGCTCTGATGGGTCATATTTCAAGGAAGCGACAACATGTTGGAGTACATGTTGGGAATTGCCCTTCCTAGTACAGTTTTGTAGAACACCCCCTTTTGCATCTTCAAAGATGCTTTGTATTAAGAAGCAAACAGAGATATTGCTCCTTCTGAGAATTTACAAGCTTTATAATGCACCTTGTTCTATCTTTGTGTTACTTAAGCCAAATACTTGTATCATGTGTCAGAGGATCATTGTGGGCATTCAGGTATGCTTTACCTTACTCACTAAGCTAACAAAGATCTCAAAAGATCTCAAAAAGGTGAATTACCTGTTCCCCACCCATTCCCATATCATACACAAAGGCATTGAAAGCTTATTATATGCATGAACTTACTCAGTATGCTTCCCAGTTCAGAAAAGTTTAAGAATGGGATTAGAAATTACATGAGAAGGTTTTAAAATTGGGTAGCCTTTTTAATCAACAGGTTATGTAAATATGAATCTTTTAGTTTATTGTTTGTTTGTTTATATAGGCAACAACTTAACCATTTTAAAGGTTTGTAACATACCTTCTGTTCTTGCAGCTGTGCTTTCACCACTTTAAACTCTGAGGATGGGTGGTTTTTGATTGGCTGCCAGCTCCTCAATCTCGCAGACCCACGTCAGCAGCATTCCAGATTTTGCTGGAATTTCAACGGATCCCTGAACTCATCTTTCAGAGTCACAACACTTCTGCCATCCTTAAGAGAATCCAGACAATATGCTGTAATGTTTTCATAAAGGAAGTGCAGGGTTAAGGAGAGATCAGTATACAGTACCTTCCATTGATCTAGACTTGATTCCTGGTCTGAACTCGATTGACCATCACTCTGCACCTGAGAATCAGAACAATTTTATTCAATTGGAAACTGAACAAATTTGTGAAACTTTGTTGATACAATGACTTAAAAATCAGTTAAATGAAAATGGTAAATGATGGTATATAAAAAATAGGAATAAAAAAACCTGTAAAATAAATGAAAATGAAATTGAATAACCTCTGCAAGTTCCCCAGCAGCTCCAGTAAGGACTCTAACAGTTCTAGTAACAATAGGGTCACCTCCTTTCCCTGAAGAAGGATACTCTGTCACCTCTACAATCTCTGTAACAATCGTCTCTGTCACCTCTGTGACTTCAGTGACCTCTCGAGTGTTCAGAGGCTTCCAGGACCAGGGACTTCCAGAATCCCTTCTCTGCAGGCTGCCTCTCCTGTCCACGGACCCATACTGACTCAGGGGGACCTTCTATACTCCGGAATATTACTCCTTCTGGGCAAAGAATCATTTTGTGGTGTTTTTACCGGGGATGGAGTGCTTCGCCAGGCATTGTCCAGAGTGCTGGTCGTGGTGACAGTAGGGGCTGGGGAACTCCTCTGCTTTTCCGGTGTTGGAGTTTGCCGAAGAACCTCTTCCACGTCCTCTTTCCTTGTTTCTTCTCTAGGAGGCTCTGGGAGCGACCATTCTCTCCGTTGCTGGTAGCACCCTTTCAAGACGCTCTCCTCTGACTTGACTTGTTTGGACTTTTGTCCCAAACAGCTAGGTCTGCTAATTAGGTTACCATGATTCTTCAGTCTACGGGATATTGGATCCCTGTGCCATACATACAGGTGTCATCTAAACTACCTACAACACAAGGAAAGTCAAAGTGAGAAGA
>NC_039283.1:601421-736020 GCF_003368295.1 Carassius auratus
TGCGGCCTGCCAACAAAGTCCATTTCAATTTAAATGAAAGTGAATTAGGAGGATTCCCAGTCAAGCCAAAGTTCTGGCCAAAGCAACATTGATTAAGCTCATCAGTTGTCTTCCTGTTTCCTCTGCTGGAGAGCACACACAGAGCACAATAAACAGGTGGCTGCTATACGTCAGACCGTGCTCTGATATATAAGGGAAGCTTGTTTTTCTGCTTTACTCCGTTCAAAAGAATCTGGCAGGTAGAAAACATAAGTGAAAATATGCATTTGAAATGTCAGACATCGGTGACATTCTGAATTACAGAAGTGAGTCATTCTACACTTCCATCTCATCAAATTCTAAAGTCATCGATCACCCACACCATGACATTTGGAGGGGCTTTTTGGTTATGCTTTCTACAGCATGCTACATGTAGTCAAGATCATGTTCAACAGTTATTCAAAGATCGAAAAATAACATGGCAAGTGAACTGAGTTTAACCAGCTTTACCAGAAAACAGTTGGTACTGTTTCTCAATATAAGAAATATTTCACATGTGTTGCCACATGGTGAAATAAACTTCTAGACTTCCAAGATAAACAAATGTTGGCAAATTTTCAGCTAAGGTAGAAGATGTACAAGACGTGGCAGATGTTTTCTTTAGCAAACATCTGTCAAGGCTCATGTGGTTTATTCCTTTGATTTGAATCGTGTGTTGGTTACATTAATGGTTGTACGACTAGCACTCTAACCTTCTACTTAAACTTAAAGGGCCGATTTTTGCTCACATTTGGCTGCAATTTTGGACCATGGTTCAACCAATCTTTCATTATATAAAAAAAAATCGATTGAAATTGATATGAGCAGTGTAGACTTGATTAGACCTCTTGAGACTCTTTAGATTAGCACGTTTCCTGTTCTAAAAGTTAATAGCTTTTACCCAGACCTGTGTGAATAAGCTCATTTTCACTTCAACAGCAAGATGGCCTTCCAGGTCTTTCTCTCAAATGTATGATAAACCTACATGAAAACAGTAAACTGCAATCCCGATACAGCCGTTTTGTAGCAGACAGAGTAATGCATCATGTTTAAAAGCAACTGTTAGAAAAATGAAGGAGAAAGGAAAGCAAGAGCATTTGATATTAAATCTGTCACCTCTTTAGTCCAGAAATACTCAGGTGCCTCAGAAGCTGTAGTAGAACATTCCAGCTCCACGTTATCTCCTAATCGTACTTTGAGGTCCTGCACCGAGTTTAAATAACGTGTTAAGTATCCCAAACCAGCCCTGTGTACAGAAACCTCCCGCATATCTGGGAGAGAAAAAGAGAGAACATTTGGGGGAAAAGCAGATTAGTCAAACCAGCTCTGCTCCTGGATTTACATAGCAAATGAAATAAGGGAAGTAGGGCATGGAAATTCTCTGCATGTTTTCAGTGCTCAAAAATAACATTATGTACAGTTTATATTTAGTATTATATAAGACATCCTATTTACACATTATTTTTACATAGGTATTTATAAAATATACATGTATAAACATCATCAGTCAGTAAGATTCTTTGAAAGAAATTAATGATTTTATGCAGCAAGGATGCATAATATGTATCGAAAGTGACAGTAAAGACTTTTTTAATAAATGCTGTTCTTATAAACTTCCCATTCATCAAATCATGAGAATCCTGAATTTTTTCGGTGTCGCTCCAAAGCCGTAAAAGCTTTGTTCGTCTTCGGAACACAATTTAAGATATTTTGGATTCGGATTTTGTTTTCTTTGCACAGAAAGTATTCTCGTCGATTCATTTAATTCAGATTGATGGCAGACGGACTATTCTGACAAAGTCTTTCATACTTTTCTGGACCTTTACAGTGTCATTTACTTGGCAGTCAATGGGACAGTCACAAGCCTCACGGTTTTCCTCCAAAATATCTTAAATTGTTTTCCAAAGACGAACAAAGCTTTTTCGGATTTGGAACGATATGGAGGTAAGTGATTAATCACTATTTTTATTCTGGGGTGGAGTAACCCTTTAAGCAGACTAACCATTTTTCAACATTGATAATGACAGAAAATGTTTGCAAATCAGTATATCAGAATGATTTCTGAAGGATCATTTGACACTAGAGACCAGAGTAATGACCGCTGAAAATTCAGTTTTTACCTAAATTTTTATTTAAAAATTTGGGAGCATAAAAGACTTCTTTCAAAAACATTTAAAATCTTACCGAACTCTTTTGAACAGTTTTAAACAGTATTGTAGCTTGTTGGTGACAGTGATGGATTATCATCAATTATTATAGTATTTTAAGTTCAGGTTCGCTGTAATAATACAATGTGGGCATGGATCATCTTGTCTCCTTCTGATTATTCACACTGAACATTTCTGTATCGATCCATCTGCTTTTTTTCCACTCAGTTTTTCCCAATAAATCTCCACTGTCAAATCATCCCTGGCCACTGTAAAGCCCCCAATCAATAACAATATTATTTTTGTCATCTTGGGAGATAAAGAGTTTTATTCGTCATCTAATCTTTAAATCCCATATATAAAACTTCCTTTCAACAAAATATCAAATGCAGCTTGACTCACATACAACGATGGAAATACTGATGCATCAAGACAATCTAGACACATATGGATTTTGTATGTAGGAATCAATGTGGATTTGCATTACAGATCATTAGCACTTTTCATTAGCACTGCCCTCGATGTCTCTTACTCACAGTGTATGGGGATGGTGAAGGCTTGGGAGGAGTTGTCAGCTGCAGAACTGTTCTCAGAGACGCAGCGGTATGGACCCTCAGACCAGGACTGGATTCTGGCGATGAAGAGGAGCAGTCTGCCTTCCTCCCTTCTCACATCCACGTCATACATAAAACACCGGCGGTAGAAATAAACCTGATCTGACTCTAGCCGATGCCACCTCTTCATGTACTGTTGGGAAGAAAAAGAAAGAAGTATTTCCCTGCAGTAGCTTAATTGTAAATTATGCTCATTTCAACTTCAACTTAATATATCAACAGCATGTGATTTACTTTGACTACTTTAGTTTAGTCTTATATCTATTTTTATAACACATTTTATAATAACATTGCATTTTAGGGGAACATATAAAATAATAGGCAGAAAAATCTTTTTTTGCTTGTTTGCTTGTTTTTTGAGTCTCATATTTGTTTTGGCCAAAAAGTAAGATGAAATACTGATAGATTGTAAATCAATATGATCTTTACAACAGTATATACAAATGCAATACAATGCCAATTGAGAGATGTACATATAAACGTTCCTCAAAAGGCTGATTTATCATATCTTATACTCACATTTTGCTATTATTTTTTCTAATATGTATAATTAAACCTTACCTGCTTCAGTCCAGTTCGTGTTAATAATAATAATATCAAAGTTCTTATATTTTCTTAATAAAAATCAGTAACAATTTAACAGCAAAAGGACACTTGACCAGAAGGGGACCGTTTTTTTAAAATGATCCTGCAATGCCTTTAACTTGCTTCAAAAGTCAAATATCATTCACGTAATAAGGAAATGTAGTAGAACGTGTAAAACAGGTTTTTCCATCGACATTTTGATCATGTTGATTATTCAAAGGCCTTTGTTTTGCTTAGCAAATATAATGCCGTAGGCTTTATGGGGTTACGAACATCTTGCTAATGTAAGGAACACTTGCCAAATTTGATGAAGCATGTTACACTTGGAGGAAGAAGACTATTCGGGGTACTGACACTTGGGTCTGACTAACACAGGTTAATGAGAGATTGCAAACAAAACATCTGTCTTTGTGATTGGTGATATGGAAACCATGTTTTGCTCGAATGCGTTTAGATAGCTGGAAAAGGTGACAAACAGACTCTGTCTGCGCTGACAGAAGCAGCAGATGCTGTGAATCCTCCAAAGGCCCCCTCACTGCCGGATACTAATTAAACCCAGAATAACAGCTCTCAGAAGCTCAGTAAAACACACACTGCCTCCTGCTGTTTACATACCAGTTGCAGTCTTGATCTCCAGACAAATGAATTCTAAATAATGTTATTGTTCTTTATTTGATATTTCCCTACAGGATTGTTTACAAAATCATGAGAGCAGTTGTGTTGATATTTGAGAGAAAGCGTCCCTGACAGATTTGTTTGTAATTTTAGATCTCTCACTTTTTGTTTATACAGTAATCAGATCTGCAGCTCTGCAGTGGACATGCACAGACAGCAACAATAACAGAAACCCTTCTCAGTTCCCATGAGAAACAAGGTGTCACTCAGTTTCAATCTGCTGCTTGCTTGACATTTACAGACAAATGCACATCAAAGCACATTGTGTCACAGATCTTTCTTTGGCATTGTGTGCCCGTGCCCTTACCTTGGAGTACCTCTCAAAGTGCACTGTGCTGATGTTCAACTCGGATTCTGTGTCCACACACTCCAATGTCACATCCTGTCCTTCCAGAATCGGCTCAGATGGACCGTTTACCTCCAAAAAAGCTGAAGAACAGTTAAATAAATGCAAAGGAATAGTAAAACAAATGAATTTAGAAATTACTTGTTTTAAACAATAATACAACAATTGCATCCATACGGGATAGTCAACAGAAATGTATTTTGTATCTCATACAGAAGCAGGTGGCAAATTCCTATCTTCAGCTTTTTCTTTTTTATTATTATTATTATTATTGAACAAACATAACAGCAAATACAGTTTATTCCTATCTTCTGCTTAATATGATTCTTCGGGCTCTGTGACATCTGTGCACTTCAAAACAGGAAGACATTCGTTTTCACTTGACTACAAAAATACCCTGAATTACCCCTGAAGAAGGAAACTGTTGATATTTCAGACTAATTTTGAGCTGAGAAATTCTGAAAGTTTAGATTAATTTTCGGTTGTGCAAGCTTTAGTGTAAACGTCAGCCAGAAGATAAGACTAAGTGAAAATTAATATAATAATATATATATAAAACAATAATATAAAAAATAAACTTTATAAAACTGTAACATCTTAGCAAGTTATTAGCAAGTAACAACTGAACTGTCCTAGTTATTTTGTTTTATAACAGATATACTGGCAGTTTGAGTTTGGTATTATAACATTTATTCTAGGTTGGAACCAGAAACCTAGATAATTATTTCAGCAAAATGTTATATACCTGTGGATCTGTGGAGAAAGCTGACCGCCACGATTGTGATGAGAATATAGCCTCTCATTTTGAAGGATCTTTGCGTCTGCGTTTGAGAGCGAGTTCTGTCGAAAAGAAAGTTTGTAAACACAATTTATTAGCGCGCAAGGAGGCGGAGCATGCAAGACAACTTCCCGTGCTATTGTTGTTTGATACAACTAACCTATGCACTGATATAATGTTTCAAATGCATTTATTCGTTCAAAATGTGTTATGTCATATTACAAAATCATTTATAGACAACAATATCTTAAGCTATGGCATCAAAACATATCTAATACATAACGGAAGCGTATATGCGTCACTTGTATCTAACATAACTAGTGTTCAGAAGGAGTGAGTGAAGTTAAGTATGAAAAAGCACTTGTAAAATGTGTGATAACGTCTATGTGATCTCCAATAAAGCAATAACTAATGCCAGGACTACTTAAATTAGCGAATGTCGTGATTATTTCCTCGGAGACCACAATTCCTTTCTAAAAAGTCTATTTTAATGCAGGTGACGCGTTAGATAATTAAAATTTACTGAATTTGTCATGACGTCCTTATGACGATATTTTTACCTAACCGTTCAATAATTTCATAAAATACCAATGCGTTGTTACTTCATTTGAAGTAGGTTGGGAACAATTGAAAGTTGTTGAAATTTCCCTTACAGTAATTCCAGATAATCACAGGTGACTGTAGATGACACAGCAAAATACTTTGGGAAGTGCAATTGGTTATAACCGCGGTTTTAAAATGTATCTACAGTATGCTACTTGTTTGTTTGTTGTAGACAAAGATTCATGTCTTATAGTGAGAGTATCCCCAAGACATAGTTCAAGGATTCTGGTCTGAAATTAATCACAAATTTTACAGTTAAAAGTGAATCGACAAAATAGAATACATCAGTAAACCAAACTAGTATCACTAGAGTCATAAAGTTGAACATTTAAACTCCATACTCCAAATTTTATTTCCAAAAATGGTACATCAACCTTTATTATGTTGACATATGTGTACACAATGCACATATAGACATGAGCTAAACTGACAGACGAATCTGATGCTCTGGGTTGAGAGGTCATTGACCGTCATAAAGGCTCATATCAATAGTGTAATTTTATAGATACAAAATGGACATAAAAATAATGTCAAATTCATTTCCCCAAATGGTTTTGCCAAACTTTAATTCTAAGTGATAATACTTACAGATATCTTTGGACAGTTTTAAAAATGTAAGCCCCTCACTTCATGCAGTCTTGTGTACTGTCAGTCCCTGCAGAGACCACAAATACAGTAAGCAACACCAGCAGGCACGTACATCAGATATCCTGATATGGTCATAATATTCATCCCCACACAAGCTACACTGACTTTAAATATGGTAAGAGTGTCATTTAATTTAAAAACAACATTTATTCTACACCCACACTTGTATGTGTGATGAATAATCTCAATGGCCATATTTGACTTTTGAAGCCAGAATCTAAAGATTTTGTCGTAGGTTGCATGTGCTTTTCAAGATTCCCATAAAGACGCTAAGGGCGCTGAGAACTGCTCTGTCAATTTCAGGCTTAAAACCCCACCTGAAAAACCTAAGAAACCAATTGGAACCCTTTGCATCCATTCTTCAAACCGCTTGTCCTCTGTAAGGTTGAGGGGATACAGAGGTCTATCCCAGCATCTTGGGCCACAGGCCGGACAGATGGCCAATCCACCACACTTTCACACCTTCAAACAGTTTAGCTTCTCCAATTAACATATGTTGCACGATTTTGGATTATGGAGAAAACTGGAGCAACAAGAGAAATCTCACGGCAACACAGAGAACATGCAAACTCCACCCAGAAAAACCTCAGGCTCAAACTGGTGACCTTCATGCTGTGAGGCGCCAATGATACCCTATGAACCACCATGTCGCCCTCCAGTCAGCACCTATTCTTAATGACCCAGTTCATTATCAAAACAGCATCAGAAGTTTGTTAAAACTAAAAAGTAATATAATAAGCTAGAAAAAACAACTTGCAAAACTGCAAAATACTCCCACATACAAATATACAGTATATAAATGTAAAATAAAGCACTTTTCCATTATCAGGCTGAATGGCTGTTAGCGATACCAGTTGTGATACGAGTCTCATTAAGTACAAAGTACAAATACAAACCATTCCATTTGTGTATTTCTCAGCACATCTATCCAACCGTCCTCAGGCCAGGAGAATCATGCTTGTAGAACTGCTTTAGTGACATGGAGACTCATGAGCTTTGCTAACAAGCCTTCTTCTCTTTGCTTTTGGTAACCTTTCGGCCCGATGGTGGAAAAACTAGCACAGGTTTGGTAACGTTTATGCACAAAATACCATAATACTGATAGGCAAAGCTACTTGTTTAAAATTTAAGGTGCAGTTTCACAATACAGATTGTCACAACTGTACTTTTTTAAAGGCACAAATCACCGGCAAAAGAATCTTACGTGATCAAAACAAGAATGTTACGTCTGACGTCACACGCCAGCATTTCCGGGTCCAAACGCTCTATCAGAGGCCAAAAGCAAACAACATATGATGACAGTATTCAGTACACTCACAGTGTGCTGTAATACTTCAAAAAATTCTAGATCCTAAGCTTTATCACCATACCAAAATCATAGATGGCTAGACAGTGATTCATCTTTTATGAATCAATAAAATACTTGTCCTGCACACTGTGCGCCCAGAGACTGTAGTGTGCACTGGCAGTTTTTAAAAGCTTAGCTTAAATGTATGTTATAAATTAGACAGCATTCTCAATTAAAGTGTATAGCGTCTTGGACACAAACAATGTTTCTTACATCATGACTTAACAGTGCGAGGGGACCGATATCAGCAGGTTTCAAATGGGCTCAACATCGGCTTTAATACATTTCATATTAAAGTTGCTTTAATCTTCCCTCTCTTTTGGAGTCAGAAATGTTGGTTGTTTTTGTCTAATCTTTAGTTTTGTCTGAGCTGCTCTCTTCCTTTTCTCTCTCTTCGTTAGAGTAGTGCTGCAATGTCTGGTGTCTGTTTCTAGACGGAGCATTTGGAAAACGCTGACCGCAGTCCTCGCAGGCATACGGAAGGGCCTCTTTGTCCCCATCCCCTCTTAACTGCTCTTTACTGGGCAGACTCCTCTCTTCCATCTCCTGGAGATGGATCTGGTTGAGACCGGGGGCTTGAACTCTCTGGAAATCTGAACCTGAGGATGAAGCTGAGGCAGCCAGACTAGGCCTGCCCACCGAGTTGGGCTCCGTCACGATCCCGTGAACTGTGCGGTGGTGAAAGCGAATACCAGAACGGTTTGAAAAGCTCTTCCCACAGAGGCCGCACACGAAAGGCCTCTCGCCGGTGTGGATGCGAGTGTGGATCTTCAGAGCCCCGGACTGAGTAAAGCACTTCCCACACTGACCGCAGCGATAGGGTTTCTCCCCCGTGTGAATTCGCTGATGCGCTCTCACCCCTGCTAAGTTAGGGAAACCCCTCCCGCAATAAGTACAGGTGTACGGCCTCTCTCCGGTGTGAATTCGGCAGTGAATCTTAAGCGCCCCGGACTGGCTGAAGCTCTTTCCGCAGACGGTACAGATGTAGGGCCGGGCACCTGTGTGTACGTTGAGGTGGATGCGCAGATTGCTATGCGAGTTGAAAGAACGGCCACACTCGCCGCACAGGAAGCCGCCCCCTTTGGAAGCATGCTGGGTTCGCTGGTGCTGCAGCAATTGCGATGGCCGAGGGAAAGAAGCATTGCAGTGCATGCATGGGAGCTTTTGCAAGCCCTCCTGTTGCGTGTGGCCCTGCTGATGGTGCAGGAGCTGGGCACAGGTGGGGAAGGTGCGCTGACAGGACAGGCAAGGGAGGGACGGGAGCGTACATGACGTGCAGGTGGAGAGCGGGCAGTGATGGTGGTGGTGATGGAAGTGGTGGTGGGGAACATGTGCCTCTGGGTCCTTTTGTTGGCGTAGAAGTTGGCCACAGGTTTGAAACCCACAGTGGCAGCATAGACACGCAAAGGCCTGAACCGGTGGAGCACTGGAGGACTCAGGATTTGCATGAGGGATTGGGCTATGGGTGCTGCTGCCTTTGTCTTCCTGCTGGGGGTGAGCAGATGTGCTGCTGGGCTCTGTGTTGTCCTCTTCCAGAGAGAGACCCAAACCTAGACACAAGCCCAGGCTGACAGGAGCAAGGCTGGGTTCTTTGATCTGCTGCGCTGGGGTGGACTGGAGGGACGAAGGTGGATGGATCTGCGAGGCTGGGCTGGTTCTGGGTTTCAGGGTGTGGATTGAGGAATTAGGAAGAGATGAAGAAAGAGGGCAGCCAGAACATGTGCAGGCACGATGCTGAACTACAAAAGAGAGAATTATTATGAGAATGCAGAAAACGAGCCGATATAAATCAGTGAAGCAGTGAGTAGATAAACATGATAAAACTTAATATTAAACTATTTCCTGGCTGGGTTGGGAACCAAGAACCGGTTGTTATTCAGAAGAATGCGTACTTCAGGATGTGTGCTGCTGGATGTTCATATAACTAGTAGTAGTTACAGATATATATAATGAGCTTTGGTGTATTAAGTGATATTTTATGAAAGTAAATGAAATTAGTATTTTTATTTATGACTTTTTGGTATGTCTGACTTTATTTAGCATGTTTCAGCCATCAAATATTTCTAAATAAATACTCTTGTCATTGTATAAATGACTTGCTCATCCATTTCCAGAAAACCCATGGTTTCATATCAAATAATCAGGGTTCTTATCACCCTGTCTGGGTTAATTTGTGATAATGACCTGCTGATTCATAATATTATAATTATCATCTCTTCTTTAATATATATATTAATATATAGTAAGGTCTGGATTGCATTTGGGGTGTCTGATCTGCATTAGAAAGCCTGTGAACTCAACTTCTGCAGTAAGTAATAATTTGTTAATGTATTTAAATATATATTAAGTGTATAAATGTATTTTTATTTGCTGTATCTGTTTTGCTGAAATCTAAAATAATTGCATCATTTGACAACAGGCTTCCAATGCAAGTAGATGCAATAAGTAAAGGCCTTTAAAATACTAAAAGAATTGAAACTGTTACCAGGAATCAACCAATTCTGCATGTTTCCCAATCCTAGTTCATGAGAATAAAGGGTATTTACAGTATAACACAGTGGTACACCACACTTAAGGTCCATTGTAATATACTCACCATTGCTTTCATGGTCTCTGGGTTCCCTTTCCCTTTCCTCAGAATGCAGACCGAACTGAACAGCACTTTTCATCTGGCTCTGTCTGGATGAGGTGGACTGGGGAGGATGAGATACTCTGGGCCAAGCAGAACTCACTGTCTCTGTACGTTGCTCTCTCAGTGGATGTCCAGTGACCGAAGCATTTGCAGCCATAAGGTCACCAATAAAATTATGCATATCCAGCCATGAGCATGGACCAGCCTGCATTAAATAATATTAATTGTACAATATTAGTTGTAAATACTGTAATTTAATTTTAATATAAGATAATACAATATTTAGTATAATATAACTATAATATATCATAACATGTTTAAATATATGAATGTCACATTGTGCACATTAATCTAACTGTTAATTTAAAATATATAATTTTTTGAAATTAATATGAACTACCTAAAACACTGAACCTAGCATTTGTTACATGTCCCCAAGTCTCTAAAACAATATTTTAACATGAAATATTTAAAATCATTGAGAAATCATTCTCATTTAGCTTTTTTACATCCATGACCCATCTGTACTTTAAATACATTTATTTCAAAATAAATCTATAATATTTTCGATAAAAGTCGTGTCGTGTCCCCAGGTTTTCACTCAGTCCTGTTACCCTAACACATTCCACCCTCTGAAAAACTGGGAAAATTCCACAAGACGCATTTTCAACCTGATATTGCAACATCTGGATCTCCTGAAGGCAAAGAAATTACCAAAAACATGTGGTCTCATTTTCTTTTTGATGACACTGTAATGATGACTGAAACTGTCAACATTAACATACTGTCCTGTTACCTAAAATATTTCTTAGATGTTACTTGTTTATTTTAAAAAATACTAATATCTGGTGAAACCCTATAATTGGCTGGGTGTCCTCATAATACTAGCATGTGGATATATTATATGTTTTTGCTTCTTTTATCCTAAAATCTCAATCCAATTACTTTTTTAGTCCTATTATACTCATATGTGCTATATTCATTTATAGTAACTAAGTAACAGTAACAGGAGTAAGTAGCGTCATCTGATTTATTCAAGTAAATATTAGGCTATATCTATATTATTAACCCTTTAACGCATACGGTGAGGTCACTCTATGCTAGGGGTCAAGTAAGTTTAGCATCGGGCCCCAAACAAAATCGCCACTAGATGGCGGTCCAGAACATAAGTCAAGTCTGCTTTTTATATATATATATATATATATATATATATATATATATATATATATATATATATATATATATATATTAAATAAGTTAATTGATGAAAAATGCAACTGGATTTGCGTGTGAAATTGTATTTTGTAACTGGCAGTGATCTGTTACTCTGTGTTAAATCCTGTAGTAGGACACTCATTCACAAAAGGCAACATTTGTGTCACGGTGTCCGGGTTTTAACACTGGATAAATTAATAAAGCAGAGTAGTGACACATAAACCTGTCAAGTATCTTCATTCACCTACTTGCAACAGTCTTAAAAATACTTGCAGAAATCTTAAAAATAGATTGAAAGATTATTATTATTATTTATTTTTTGTTTTTATAGATTTTTTTTTATAAAATATAATTTGTTTACAAAATTTTATTTTTTATATAATAAAAATATATATTATTTTATAATAAATAAATATATTTTATAAGTGGTTTGGAAGCAAATGGCACCCATTAGGTGGAATGGCCCATATGCAGATTTCTTTTCACTGAATTAAATAAAATAAATGACTTCAAGCAATGGGATAACGAGGTCATAGAATAAATCGCATCATGAGAATATAACACCTTTAGGCACGCGTAACAAGATGCTACACAAGCGTTAAGCGTACGGTATCAAGCGAGACATCGTACTAAATAACAAAACATTTCCATCGATCCGTAGCCTACCACTGTGCTGTTACATAGCTACAGGTACGCCAATAAAATGCTTAATTCTGCCTTTTTGTCGCCTTTGGTATTTCTCAAAGCCATGAAACACATTACACGCCCCTTTTAAGTCTA
Organism: Carassius auratus; assembly: GCF_003368295.1. NCBI lineage: Eukaryota > Metazoa > Chordata > Actinopteri > Cypriniformes > Cyprinidae > Carassius > Carassius auratus. Next base: position 613,811 of record NC_039283.1, read on the forward strand.
CTTTCTCGTGTTTATTTTGTCATGTACTCACTGCGAGTCTGTCTTTGTCCATCTGTGGGGTGCCCTTACATAATCGAGTGTGTAACTTTATTAATAAACATTTATGTCTAGGCTAATGTCAGGTTAGGCGTTTCTGTCATTTGGTAAAAACGAAAATTGTTGTCTCTTGACTCTTCTGCCTCACTTCTATTATAGTCTAGAGCTGCTCATAACGCCATTTCTTCCCAGTCGATAGCAGTGTATTTCCGGGATATGAATCACGTGACTAGCCTACATCATAATTTCTTTATACACATGCTGTAACCTATCTTACAGTTATGTACATTTTTTGTTTAATTTTTTATATATATAAAATATATTTTAAAATATATATGTATTTTATAAGAGGTTTGGAAGCAAATGGCACCCATTCATATATATATATATATATATATATATATATATATATATATATATATATATATATATATATATGTGTGGACATGTTTTTGTGACATATCAGGACACAACTCTGTATAATGACATGGGTATGAATCAGGTATTACAAGGAGAGGGTGACTCCTGAGGACATAACCCATATCCCCATTTTTCTAAACGCTTATAAACCATACAGAATGAGTTTTTTTTTTTTTTTCTTCTTGAGAAAGTAAAAATGCACAAAGTTTCCTGTGAAGGTAAGGGTTAGGTGTAGGTACCCTGCCCATTCGAAAAGAAAGAAAGAAAGAAAAAGGTACGATAGAATGCATTAATACACTATATTTTAAATTGATACATTTGAGACTGAATCTGGAAATCTACTATAAAGACTATAAAGTAGGTTATGAATATTTTATCTGCATATGTGAATAGTCATACACAAGAATATAAGTCAAGTCAAGTCAAAGTCACCTTTATTTATATAGCACTTTAAACAAAATAAATTGCATCAAAGCAACTGAACAACGTTCATTAGGAAAACAGTGTGTCAATAATGCAAAATGATAGTTAAAGGAAGTTCATCACTGAATTCAGTGATGTCATCTCTGTTCAGTTAAATAGTGTCTGTGCATTTATTTGCAATCAAGTCAACAATATCGCTGTAGATTAAGTGACCCCCAACTAAGCAAGACAGAGGCGAATGAGAATGCTCATGTTTATCTGCATATGATCTGTGTTTCTGTTTAGCATATGATATGATCTTAAAATACTGAATTAGAACATTATTACTTTAAATTCACATATTTACTGAAATGACTTTCTATGAATACATCAATGGCCAACAGTGAATCCATCTAGGGCTATATATATATATATATATATATATATATATATATATATATATATATATAAAATTATGAAATCTCATTTGTTGTTGATGTTGTTTTTAATTTGTAAATGATGTAATGATGTTGTTTGCACATTATGGAGCACCTGAATTTAACGCAACACTGCATGTATATAATATTTTTGGTCACTAGATGGAGTCATGAAGACAGAAGTTTTCCATGAAAACAGAGGTTCTGTAGACTACACATATCAAGAGACACTACCTCAGCCTAATAGACTACTTATTCCACTCTTTTAGAAATAGAGAAATGAGCTGTAATACCCATAATGGTTTATGTTGTTGTTTACATTTTTAAGGGCACATAATGGAGGGGGCTATTTAGCGGTTGAAGATCTAATGCAGCTGGTTCACAATGAGGTTAGTCAAAAGTACGTTACTACAGGAATAGAATAGTAGTGGCCATACAACGTTTTTAAGTACTACATCAGAATGTACTAAGTGTGCACTTATGTTGTTTATTTAAAGCTAATACGAGTGTTTTATCATTACAAATAACTATAAGACCACTACAAAGTGAACAGCATCTGAGCTTTTAAAGTTCTCCACTATTCTGCAGCTGGGAGAGGATGAGTGGGTGGAGGTGGAGGAGGAAAAAGAAACAGAACACAGTTTTGGTGTTGTGGTGAGAAAAGAGGAAATTGACAAAATAGTTTAACATTTCTGAGGCAAATTGGCAGATCAAAGTTTTTGTGGGGCGAAAAAGGATATAGATATAGTCTTCAAATTCATTTGACAAAACTAACTCACAGAAGCACTGTCTATATTAAATTTATATAAATTATTATATTTCAATACACTATTTTATGATGAGGTTGAAATAAATAATTTTGATTCTTTACTAAAAAAAAATATTTTCGTAAGATATTTCACTATATTTAATATATAATATCATTTAAAATATTTTAGTAGGCTACAAGAAATGTTTTTCAAAAATGTATGAAATCAAACCAAAAACATGAAATGCGTATGACACTTCCAAAAACCAATGAGTTTTAAGTTTTACATTTTTTTAAATATGTTATGTGGAGGGGTTGGGATGAACTCAGATGCAGACAGGATGTACCAAACACAGGATTCATTAAATACAAAAGGGGAAAACAAAGACTAGGGTAGACACTAAATAACTCTACAAGACACGATAAACAAAGACTCTGAACACTAACTACAAATAAACACTCACGGTAACACAAAGACTTCTTAAAGGGGGTTACAAGGATAAACTCTCTCACAAGGCTGACATGTAGAAACACATATGCGGAACAATGAACCGACAAAAGACAGAGCACACTAGGGGATCTAAATAGGGGAACTAATTAAGACACAACAGGTGGCACAGATACGGCAATCACGACAAGACTAGGATAACAAGGGGGGGCAGGGGCAAGGGGACGAGACAACACAAGCACATGGCCCAAAGACAAGGCCAACGGGGCTGTCATGATCCTGCCTCAAGACTAGAGAAAAGTCCGGACATGAAGGCAGAATCATGACAAAATATTTCTCCTTGTCATCTCAGACATTAACTACTTATTTGTAATTTTGTCAGCCAGGCACAAACTAGTCCACTTTTTTTTTGTTTGTTTGTTTGTTTGTTTCTTCTTTATTGAAGAAATTAATGAACATTACAATACATTTTAACAATTAAGTCAACATACAGGAGAAAGAAGAACCATATTATTCTGTAAGACAGCATTTAAGAGAAGAGAGAAATAAACACATAAATAAATAACTTTAAAAAAACACACATACACATAAACAACTAAACAATAGTTCGATTATCTTCCTTCTTCCTTAGGACAAACAGACAACACGAATTCTCCATGAAATCTAACAGTATGTTATTATTTTGATGTATATGCATTAGACATTTCCAAAATTAATGAAAAATGAAAAAGAAAAAAGAAATTAAATTTTGGTATGCTTTTCGCATTTTCGTGTTTAAGCCTGGCCAGCTTCCTCCAACATGCTGTAGTGTTTAGCACTATTCGGACGGGACTAGTTTTCTAAACTACGTTTGAGTTTCGATTCTTACCACCTGACGTCTGTTTTCATGTACCAATTCGGACGGGACTATCTCCCGTGTTTATTACAGAGGTGGGAGGGTCTGTATTGTGCATCTGGGCGTCACAGAGATCACGCGCTCTGTATGCGTGCATTTAATTCATTCAGAATGACTGCCTTAGTATTATTACACAATAAATACTAGATGGCTAGTATAACAAAACCATAGTAATGTGTGGTTCCTTTAGTTTAACTTGTTTTCCTTTTTTTTCTTTTTTATTATTAAATGTAATTAAAACATTATGTAACTGAGTACATAAATGAACGTGAGTAATCTTACCTGATGCTGATATTACAATAGCCGGTATTAACAGTTTACGCGATCTTGATCTTGATTTTGTTATTTGTATTATTTTTTTATTATTATTTATTTGCCGCTAAGCAAATATATCAAACATCCGCGCGGTAAGAGCATCTACGGTAATTCACGTTGGCCAAAACACACAAGGAAACGCGTTGTGAAATAAAATATCACCAGCAATCACAGACTTTCACATTCGGACGGGATTAGTTTTCTCAGAGGATCACTGAGTTTGCAGAAAAACGGTAGGTAATTTGCTCTGGAATTATCACAGAGGTTGTGTGAGAAAAACACAGTCTTGGCAGATTCGGACGGGATTAAAATCACCAAGTACGTCTGTGAAACGGAGATTTCTCTAACGACCCCCTGGAAAACTAGTCCCGTCCGAATAGGGCTTTTGACAGCTCGTCAGCATTAGAGGGCGGAGCATAACACAGCATTCTCCCAAGTAGGTATCGCTGCAGCCCGGAGACCTCCAAGTGGGAGGAGCTTTTGCTGCAAGTGGGCTGGACTTCACGGAGAGCTCCAAGTGGGAGGGACTTTTGCCGCTAGTGGGCGGGATTTTACAAATGGGCGGAGTTTAAGCGGAAATTTCACATTGCGTCTTTGCCGGGGTGCGCGCGAATGAGGATGGCATAAAGAAGCGATACTAATGAAAAACAGATTTATTGTTCTTCATTGTAGTTTAAATTTTATTAACAAGAGGTTATATAATTTTGTGACAACTGCAAACATACAAGTATATTAAATTATATTAATTTTATAATTATATCAAAAAAATGAATGAGTAATTTAGAGCAATAAAATGTTTACTGTATGTGAATGTTTTTCTTTAATGCAAGTTTGAAATCTGAGGGAGAATTATATTGTTTAGATTGTTACAACCCCCTGTAAGCAGGCTGATTTACAACCCCTAGGTGAAACAACATTACAAAAGGCCACACGTGGAAGTACATTTTACAAATAAACATTTAATTTAAAAAAAGAAAACAAATCTAAATAGTAATACAAGAGTTTAATAATAATAATAAAAAAAAACATTCCAAGACTTAAGAGGAAAATATTATTGGTACCAAAGTCCAATTTAAGACACTCATTTCCCCATCTCCTTTTTATCACCAACTCAATCACAGGTAACGCTCCAAACCATTAAAAATTCAAGTTTTATTTGTTATATGACATGCAAAAAGCAGTGAAATGTAGGTCTGGCATACTCTTTTTAGACTGTGCAAAAAAAAAATAAGAGAAAATTAAATACAAATAATGAAACAACAGGAAAAAAATATGTTTTTTTTTTTGGAGATAATTAAATACAAATAATGAAATATTAACAATATACTGTATTACTACACAGATGATTTGTAGAGGTGCTACACAGAAACTGCTACACAGATAATGTGCAGAGATGTACACAATGTGCAGTGAGGATGAAATACCTAGTTAGGTTGTCAAAAAAGCGCAGTGTGCAGAGAGTTATTGGGTAGCCCTAAACAACCAGTCTATAAAGTTCAGTGTGTTTAATGTCCATGTTTAGTAGTCTGATAACATGAGGGAAGAAACTCCTCCTGAGCCTCTCCATCTTTGCCATCAGACTGCAGAAGGGTCTGCCTGACTGTAGCAGATGGGTTGGTGGGGTCTTTAAGGATCTTAACAGCCCTAGATTTACATCTCCTGGTTTGGATGTCTTGCAGAGAGGGGAGAGATGTTCTGGACATGTGCTCAGCTACTCTTTGCAGGGCATTTGAAGGTATTGAAGATGCTCACTCTCTCCACTGTGGTCCCGTTAATGATGATTGGGGCAGATCCGCTGCTGCCTCAAATAGAAAAGAGTTATTGTAAAATATTATTACAATATACAATATGAATGTTTCTACTGCATTTCTGAACAAATAAATGAAGGGCTGGTGAGCATCAGACTTCAAAACCATAAAAAAACTGTCCAACCCCAAAAAGTCCTGTAAAACAGATATTTAAGGAACCTGAGGTTTTAACCTGCTTGAATTTTATCAGCATTGGAACACTTTGCTGCTGCTTTCACTCCAATGCTATGGATTATATTTTTACTGGAATGAAGTGTCATTAGTCACTAAACATTCAGTCCAATGACATCATAAAATAATTCACTGTTGACAAGTTAACATTAAAGTACAATGCACATTTATGTAAGACGTCCACAGAATGTAATGTCATTTACATTCCAACATTTGTCCTTTAGGACAGTCTCTGACCATACCCCTGGAGCAATTTTAGGGACAAGCGCTGTTGCAAATGTCCACCTTTAAAGTATGAACATAATTTATCCACACAAAGACCCACATACACACACACATTAGTCAAAAATCTTCAGAAAAAATAAATTACACATCTTGATGCATAGAAAGAACAAAAAAAAGGTTTACAGGAAAGTGATCCTTTGGGTTTGCAGAGAGAGACGGTAACCAGGTCACTGAAATATAACTTTTGGCCACCCAGACTTGAACTTTCCGTAACACAAAGTTTACACATAATGTTTTTGTTTGTTTGTGTTTCCTACAATGTTGATATGTAATGCATGGTAGTGGACACTGCAGTTATCCTCATATATCCACTCTGTTATGATTATTAAATTGAAAAATCCAAAATGTTTCAATTGCATTACATTATTTGGATTAACGTTACACGTAAAAATAGATAACATTTTAAAATAGTTTTGAAACAATGACCAGCTTTGTTAAAGTCAAGCATTATCAGTTAGGAGTTTTAACTATTATAGAACACTGTACTAAATCTATTAATAGTTATTGATCGCTTAAATATCAGTGCAGTTATAATACATAGGTCTGCATATTTTACGTAACTTTAGTAACAATAGCCTACCTGCTTATAGTCTTCAGTGTCCGTAATCTGCAGCGTAAATGTATTGCAGAAATATTTAGCACAAAAGGGTAACAGACACAATAAAGATGTAATTTATCTGTGCTGCTAATGCTGTCTTAACGTGCTCTTGGAATAATCGTAAATATGAGTTTTGAAGGTAAAAAATTGCACATGAATGTCCTCCCATTTTCAAACTTGAATGCAATGAGCTTGTAATCATGATTTAACTACGTCAAGACTAAAACATCAACCGCCAAGATACTGCACTTTTTCGCAACTTGTAATACGTTGTACAAGTCTAAACTTACCCCTTCAAACTCCTCTTTCTTGACGCTGAAAAGCCTTGGGAAGTTGACGTCGTCTTTTTTTTTTTTTTTTTTTGGTGGGGGGGGGGGGGGGGGATTCGCAGCGTGGTTTAACCCCATGACATTAAATAAACCAATCAAAAGGCTCTGGAGGTTTGTACAGCCCACTTGGAGCTGAAGTCCCACCCATTTGGAGCTGACCCGCCCATTTGGAGCTGGCTCCGACCTCCGTTTATACCTATCTCGCATGGTCTGTGTATACAGAGTGGATGGAACGTGCCCGCAATCAGTTGATAACAGGCAGTGACTCGAGGAGTTGACATTTAACAGAGGCTGCTCTGTCTGACATCATTCATTCAACTGGCGTGGGAGCCGAGAATTAAAGACAGCTAAAGGGATTCTGACATGCACTTTCAGAAATGTGAGTACGTTTCTTTCGTTTATTAAGAGAATTCATACAGCAGAAAGTGATGGGGAATAGGCTATAAATTGGCTTTATGGAATGGTGGAGTAAAAAAGACAGAAATAGCAGACTTTCTCAGGGAAAAAAGGTAGGCTACAAAGGTTATCGCTGTGTACACTTGAAGTGGGATACTAATACCTATTCATCTACTAATATGCACCTTTTATGGGTAAATAATATGAAAATATACCGACTCAGTTACAGCTTTAGTATGCTTATCTTTGTGTGTGTGTGTATGAGAGAGAGAGAGAGAGAGAGAATGACTGCCATTAGTAAGTGTCCGGGTTAAAGGACTTCCTACTAATAAACATAAGCGTTTAATAAGTCATTTAACTAAATACACAAAGGCTTTTAAATACAAGTATTTTGCTGGAGACAGCATATGCGATGCTACCTTCATCTTTCGCTGTTTACATGTTTTCTACATGACGTAAGCTCGGTGATATGTAACCGTTTAAAAATAGACTTAACTCATTTGAATAAAGGATCCCCCAGCATGTCAGTCACTGAGTTCATTTTAACAGCTATTTGGACAAACCCATTAATAACTCCTCCCTGTTCAACTTTCATTTCCCGTTTTTAATGGGTGTGCGGTCTCATTTTTATAGAGAGAAGCTTGTGAAAATGAAGAAAATGTAGTCGACTTCAAAGCTCAAGTTTCAAATACTGGTAAAAACTGTCATGTGGAATATGCCAGGTGTTTATGGATAAAGTGCCATCTAAGGTTTTTGTAATGCGTAAATAGATTTACTGTGTCTAGTGTCATATAACGGAGCGAGAGCTACGGAATCCCCGCGACGCGACACCCACGCGCGTGACTCACTGGCCAGGGATTTCCGTCTTTGCAATTACAAGATAGAGGTGTGAGGGTATCCCAGCAGCTAAAGCCCACTCTTTCGGACATTTTAACCATACAAGATCAATCTTGTGTATCTGTGAACGTTTGACCTTTGAAACTTTTGCGAGTGGTAGAAGCATTCGATAGCCTGCTTACAGAATATGAAGGTCAGGTGTTTTCTACCTCTTAAACTACCTCGTTTGGTGGTTGTTGTTCTAACACATTTTTAACGTCTCTCAAACTTTGATATAACACCCCCACATTAATCTCTTAAAACTAAAATGTTGTGTAGAAATCGTTTAAATACATATTGTGACATTTTGGTGTCTATAAAGATATTATACCCATTGTTTTAACTCCAGCTTTTTTCTTAATTTTTTTTTTTTTTTTGAGTCAGTTATACACAACCACATGTAACGTACAGGGCTGAGCAGCAGATTGTCTTTACTTTTAACTTTCTGAGTCAGCTTTAAAAAAGTGAGACTGAGAAATGGAGGAATGAAAATAACATGGAATGGAGAACAAACAAGAGAGATAAGGAAAGGAGTGATCCCCTCAAGGTTATGCCCAGTGGAATTTCCATCTTCCTCTTTTCAATCCCCTTTATCATAAGAATTAGGTTTTGCTGAAACCAGTTACTTTTCCTGTAAAGGGATATGTTTGAAAGAAATATCTGTGCATAAAGAAGTAGTTCAATAAATGTCTATATTAGAGCTGTTTTATTCCTAGTGGCTAGATGCAGTATTGCAATGTAGCTGTGACCTTTGCAGCTGATTTCAGCTCATTACTGCCACTCTGTGAAAAGTTAGGCAAGCATCAAATCTTACTCTGAATCAGTAGTATCTGTTCAGCCTCTGATGGGCCCCTGCAAAGGACGTACGTCACCGATGCAGGAAGAAGATGTGGTTTGCCACGAAGAGCGTAACGGAGAAAAGGAAATAGTTATAGAAAGCGTGCTGTGAGAACCGTCTCCATAGACGCAGGGTTTCTGATAAAGACAGGTAGATGTGACCTCACCACCTCTTTTCCAAATGGAATACCTTCCTCACGGGGTGAGAGGATGAGAATTATGCTCCTTCGGTGGAAATGTATTTCTTATCTCACGTTTGGGGTCAAGATTTGTGAAGACACTTTCTTTCCCTCTGCTCTAGAATACGTAACTGATGCCCACTGGAAACCTCCGATATTTGCATTCTTGTCTCGTCTCTTTTGGTGACTAACATGAAGAAAATACTTTTTAAGTCATACCAATACCTGTTATTAAAAACGGCCCTGGGGAAATTACATTACTGGAGGAATCAGATTTACTTGAAAACAACAACAATTTATGTGCATCCAGCAAGATATGTCGAATGGTTATATGATGTATGGTTCACTTGACTTGAACGCTTAAAAAGTTATTGTAAAACAAGTGGTTTTAATAGAAATGTCCAATTTCTATAGGCAGATCTACAATACCCTTTCGTCATTACTTCTAGTAAATAAAGTTCCATCATTATATTATGGTTATATAAATCGCCTCTTATTCTTACCAAGGCTTCATTTATTTGATCAAACATACAGTAAAAACATATTGTGTTGTGTTATTGTCATATTGCGAAATAAAATAAGTAATACAGTAAAGTAACAGTAATTTATTCCTGTGATGACAAAGTAGAATTTTCAGCACAATTACTCATTTTCAGTATCACATGATCCTTCAGAATACATATGCTGATTTGGTGCTCAAGAAAAAAATTCTTATTTGTTATTCATTATTACATTTTTTCAAGATGAGCTAGAAAGTTTTGAGCAGAAAGTTCAAAAGAACAGAATTTACTTTACTTTTATTTGCTGAAATAATTATTATAGTTGAAAATATATTATCCTAAATATAACGATGGTTTTTTCATGTGTCCACAGCACAGAAGGAAAAGGCGTGTTACCCTCTGCCCACAGTGAAGAAACTCCTGGAGCAGAAGAGAAAGAGAGAGACCTCCTCAGCACCTCCCTCCTGCTCTACAGCATCTTACACAGCTGGTGGTGCTGCATCTGTCCCAGTGAGTCAAATTATCATAATTCTACATATGCATGTCTTGAGGTTGACATGAACAACTTTAATCATCCCCTAAAATGTTTCCAACAGGTTTTGGCATCAGTACAATCTCCTACTGCAGGTGAGTCTGGGGGTGTTGCTTATAAAATGGGTCTTCGGTGACAATTAGATTTCCTTTTACATCTAAAAAAAATGTACCTTTCCTTTGCAGGAGCCAGTGCAAGCTACACAGACATGGGAGCAGTTAGATATGACCGATGGGAAGTTCCCAGCATTCATCAGGCACATTCCTCTCTACAGCATTGCAGCCCATTCACATTCATGTCTGGTTCCTCTGTCACACCAAACTTTACTCAGACCGGACAGACGCTTGCCACTGGCTACAGCCCTCAGCAGATGCAAGACTGCCAGGATGCCCAGACAACACAGCAATATGTAAGAGCTCTATAATTATTTTGTTCTGAATGATTATTGAAGGTTTCAAAATTGAAGGAGTTTGACCATATTATGGATGGAAATAAAAGCAATCTATTCTCTGTTCTCACAGTCTATAACAGAGTGCCCTGTAACTGCAGCTGGGACTAATTTGGCTGGGGCTGTCCCCATTCAGAGCCCTGGCTTGTGTTGGCCATCTGAATCCAGAGCAGAGGATCACACGAGCCCATACCTACTCCAAGAGTTCAGGTCCCAGATGGATATGGTCAAGCTGCAGGAGGCCAGAGTCTTCCTCCAGAACATGGATTACAGTAGAACCACCTGGCAGGATGATGACGGGGACACGTAAGTCAGAAAATAAGATCAAAATGTTTTTAAAAAATATATATATTATGCTAACCAAGGCTGCAAAAATAGTCAAAATAGTCTATTTTAATTTTACATTTATTTCTGTGATGCCAAGCTGAATTTATTCCAGTCTTCATTGTCACATGAAATCATTCTATTATGCGCATGTGGTGCTCAGGAAACATATTTTTTATCATCACCTATAATTTAGACCAGTGGTTTTCAACCTGTGGTCCGCGGTGGTATTGCAGGTGGGCCGCAAATTACTATTAAAATAAATAATATTGTTAATATATGTAAAAATGTCTAAGTCGTAACTTAATAACATAATTTCATATAATTAAATAACAAAAAAAAAATATTAAACTGTAACCATGCTTCCACTATTCAAGCTCGCTGATTGGTTTAAGAATAAACCACCAATTTATCTTAGATATTTTAGCTGCATATGCTACAGAACAACAGCAGTTGTACCAAGGGGTGCCAGCCCAAGTTATTTTCTGTTCATTGTCAGTTCATTCAATAAAGACAGCTAACAATCTAGCTTCTGAGTACTAATCTATTAACCCAACGGTAGCGGGGTCATCACTGACACGTGCGAGGGTGAGAGGCTTTGAGGACGAGGGCGTTCTGGTGCAGGTTAACAGGTTAATTTTTTTGCAGTGGGCCGTACAAACATATGTGTTTGGTTGTGTGGGCCGCAAGTTGAAAAAGGTTGGGAACCACTGATTTAGACTATTTGAATGGAGAAGTGGCCATCATGCAAGTTGTTCCGATCACAACAAACTCAAGCAGAAACATGTGCCTTGTTGCTAGAAGATGCGTGACAAATGAAAACAACGTGTTCTAAAACCAGCTGCAAATACGGCCTATCAAACATTTTTGTTATCCTCCGACTGAATGGAATCAGCATACACTATGTGATTTTCTATGGAATATTTTAACTCAACTCAAATCTGCAGACTGCCCTGTTTAAACGAGTGCATTTTAGTTTTAAAACGGCATTTTAAAATTAAAACGGTGCTCAACTACACTTGCGTTTTTACTGCATTTCAGAAACGCTCTCAGTCCAAACTACACAGTAGAAGACGCATGTCACATGACCATTCATGCAGGTACAACCAGATAGCTATATATAGACATCTATGGGTACAACAATAAGCATTATATTATTGTTTAATGTTATTGTCGTCAAGAATACGCAAGAGCGATTGTGGACAGCAATGCCATCGTTTTCAAAAGTCTCAGTTTTGGTCCGTTTGCACTGGAACACAACCCCCACGTTTTCAAACTAAAACGGGCTGCAGCGTTTTCGAAAGTCTCCATTTTTAAGGGTCAGAAAGGCCGGAGTTGTATAAACAACAGTAGTAACCGGAGCAAACTTTATACGTTTTAAAACGAAAACAAGTCCCCCGCCCTTTTAAAATCGATTTGTAGTTGCTTATGGACCCCCGGGCCAGGCCGTACCACCTCTTCTGCCCCTGACTATCTGATGTTCTCTGCGGACATCGTTCTAAGCTCAGGGCTGATGAAAGGGTGTGGCTCAAATCAAAAAAATTCTACTGATCTTAATGTGTATCAATCACTCCTCTCTTCCTTCTCTGCTAATGTCTCCACTGTTAAAAGGCCATACAATCATAACAAAATTAACAATCTGTCAAACTCTCACATCAAACTCAAAACATTTTCCTACCTCCTCCTCCTCCCCCTCCTTCATCAACTCTAACAACTGACGACAATCAGCTGACTTTCTCAGAACACATTGCTAAAACAGTCAGGTCCTTCCAGCCAGTTCTATCAAACTTTCACAATTTATCCAGAACGCAGCAGCAAGATTAATTTTTAATGAACCGAAAAGAATACACATCACACCTCTGTTTATCAATTTGCACTGGCTTCAAAAATTAAGGCAAAACTACCACTGGCTCTGCACCCCTTTACCTAAATTCATTATTTCTTACTTATGTGCCCTCTAGAAGCTTGCGTTCTGCAAGTGAACGTCGCTTGATGGTGCCATCCCAAACAAGCACAAAGTCACTTTTACGGACTTTTAAATTAAATGTTCCCTCCTGGTGGAATGACCTCCCTAACTCAATCAGAGCAGCTGAGTCCTTAGCCATCTTCATGAATCGGCTTAAAACACATCTCTGCCCCATCTTTATTTGACCCTCTAACTTTAACACTCACTATTCTAATTCTATTCTTTAAAAAAATGCCCCTTTTAGACTTGCACCCAATTTATTTAAAGGTTGTTTTCTTTAAAAAAAAAAAAAAAGAAAGAAACAAAAGAAACTAACACTAGCTTCTCTAATCTTTTTGTATTCTATCCATTTGTTTTCTTTTTTATTTATTATACAATTAACGAAAGCAAAAAAGGCCTCTAACAGTAGCTTGCTCTATTTTATTCTAACTCTAACCTTTACTATAATTTTATTTTATTTTATTATAATTTTTTTTTATTATATGATTTTTTTTAAACCTTGCTACATGTACTGCATTAAGCTAACTGAGACTTGTTATAGCACTTGAATATTTTTGCTCTATTGTTGATTTTGATTGCTTCCATAGTCCTCATTTGTAAGTCACTTTGGATAAAAGTGTTTGCTAAATGGCTAAATGTAAATGTAACGCACTGGTGTAAACGTTACCCACATTCGGCTACTAGCGTTGTACAGACTGTAAATCAGCTGAAAATCGGGGCAAAAATCATGTAGAAAAATCATCAACTATTCTTTCTGTTTGTTTTTTAAATACTTTATATGTGGACACTTACTGGTAAATATATTAAAATGATGTGTGTGTGTTTGTGTTCGTGTTCGTGTGTTACTTTTTAACTTCTTGGTTACACAACTTGAAAACCATAGAATCATTACATTTCTACTTTTATTATAATTGTATTAAATTATCATTTTTTTTAAAGTCAAATTATTTTATGTGTACTTCTTACTGTATTTATGTACAGTAAATCACTCAGTTACTGGATCAGCAGATTACCACATCAATAGATGTTTTACCAGAGGGGTCCTCCAGGGTCTTGTGTGTTGCTTAGCTAATGAAGCCACAGTTTAAGTGTAAATCCTATGGAAATGTGACAAAAAACAGAAATGGTTATTAAACAGCTCTGCACTGTAAACAAAAACTGAAACTCTGTTCTTACTCTCTGTTAGCATTCTACACATCTATACTGCGAAAGGCCTGAGGGAATATGCTTTTGCTGCTGCAGAGAAACTTTGTGAACTGGGGAAGTTGGACTCTAAAGAACACAAGGGCAAGGTGAATATCACAACAATCTGATTCAAGATGTACCAGGGAGATTTTTATTAATGCACTCACTGACTTTCTGTTCTCTTGAAACCCAGAGTGCTTTGCTGGTGGCTGTAACTGCCAGTCAGCCAGATATAGTCCAGGATCTACTCTCTCTAGGTGCGGACATAAGCATCTGTGACATCAATGGTCAAACTGCACTTCATCTGGCTGCCACCTATGGTTTCCCCCGTGTCATGCAGGTGAGAGACCACCCATTTGCAAACCATTTAAAATCATAAAAGCATGCTTCTAAACTTCTATGTTCTAGGTTTTACTCTTTGCTGGACTGCGAGTGGACCTGGAAGCTCGTAATTTTGAAGGTATAGACCTTAACATACAGTGGTGTTCCATTAGCAGTTACAGTGACATCTGAGGAGACAATAATAAACAGCCCCTCTTGCTTCTGCCTGTTTTTTGTAGGCCTGACCCCTCTGCACTGTGCAGTGATCTCTCACTGTGCCACGATAAAGGCCATAAACGCCTGCTCTTCATCCTCAACATGGTTGGCTGATGACGGTCTACAGACTCAAGCAGAAGATAAACTGGTGTGCTTGCGGCTTCTTATAAATGCTGGAGCTTCAGTTCTCAGCCAGGTACTCTGTTTTATGGCTTTTTAATCCAGTTTTTATCAATCCAGTTTAATCCAAATGATGATAAGGTAATGTGTTAATTATTGCTGAAGTACTCTTTGGTGGAGAAACTGATGGTGCAGGGACCTCCATTAAATAATATTATTAAAAGTCTGGCCCATAATAACATGAGTAAAGTGGCATATTAAAGCCAATAAAATAATCACTATTGATGTATAGAAATGTAAAGCTTAGGGTTTGCATTAATTTTATCCCCTATGCTCCCCTCAGTAAAAACAGTAATATTTTAAAATGTTATTACAATTTAAAACAAGCTGTTTTTTTTCTTCTGTTTTTTAATACCATTTAAACTGTTAAATGTTATTTATTTCAGCAGTCATTACTCCAGTCTTCAGTGTCACAAAAGCTTTCAGAAATCATTCTACTATGCTGATTTGGCGCTCAAAAAACATGATGATTACAATTGTGCTGCTTAATATTTTTGTGCGAATATAAAAACAAAAAAATCAGGATTATTTAAATAATAGAAAGTTAAAAAGATTTATTTTGTAATCTTTTGTAAGGTTATAAATATTATTGTCAATTTATTGTCACTGTTGATTGGTTTTAATGAATTATTGCCAAAAATAAGTATTCATTTATTGAATCTTATTGACTCCAAGTACGTAGCACACAAATCACAGAAACTGATATTTCCAAATTGTAGTAGACATTTCAGTTGAATAGGAAAAGATGTATTATTTCCCAAATGTTCCTTTCAGTCTGACAGATAAACAACTGATTTTGTCATTGTTCCATACAGAGCGGTTTCGGTTTGAGGCTGCCGCTGATTCATGCCACAAAACTCTGATGTTGCTTCCGTTTCACTTTGTTGACTGGTGTGCCTCTGTCTTTTTCAGGAAATCAAAAGCAACAAGACAGTTCTTCACCTGGCAGTGAAGGAGGGGAATATCCATCTCGTGCGCTTCCTCCTCAACCTCCAACTCTCCAATATGCAGGCGTTCATCAATATGAAAGTGAGAGACATATGATGATGACATTGTATTGACTTTCATATCCATTCAAAACCATACTCAATTAATATCACACTTGCCTCGTGCCGCAGGTAATAACAGGTGTGGTGAAATTTTGACAAACAGCGTTATTGTGGGTGTGAACAAGAAGTTGTTGTAGAGTGACTTACATTTTAGAAACAATATTGAAGTTTCAAATGAACTGAGTTCAGTTGAGTGTATGATTCACTTTTAAAGGCAACCCACTTGTTTAATTCCAGAATTAATCAGAGATTTTTGTTCTAAGTGAACAGCGGATGATTTACTCATAAATACAATCATCTGTTACATCGACAAACAGAATGTATCAGTGTTTTTGAACATATTGGTTGAGTGAACAGTTCAGTGATTCCCTTCTATAGACAGCCCCTTATTTCGTTGCTGAATGAATCAGAGTTTTTTCTTTTTTCCCAGCGACTTACTCATAAATCCTTGTGTTTGAATTAATTATTTTTTTAAGTCACTTGTCATCTACTGTGTAAACTGCAGAAAGGGTCACTAAAAAGTAGCACAGCTAATATAAAGACTAACAGCCTGTCTGAAACACGCAAACACAGACAGGACACATGGACGAGCAGACTGGAACTAACTGCTGTATAATGTGATGTAATCATTACTATATTTATCCCATCCTCTAATGAACTCTAGGACATTACTTGGAATCAGAGTGGACATGATTCTCTATAATGTCTGTCTCCTCTCAGGCTCACGGACACACTGCTCTGCACATGGCCGCGGGGCTACACGGAAACCCCTTCCAGGAGGAACTGATCCGGCTGCTGCTGAGCCGTGGTGCTGATCCCAGCATCCGCAACCTGGAGAACGACCAGCCCGCTCACTTGCTGCAGAGCGGAGACACAGGAGAGAAAGTGAGAGGCTTTTCTTTATTAACAGCCAGTCTGCCGGTTGTGTGAAAGACTAGCACACAAAACATCCTCTTGTACAGTCTCTAGACTCTTTTTTACAGCATGGGAAGAAAAGAACTGATTACACAGCAGCTGACGCATCCTTTTCACTCTCTCGCTCTCTCTCCCTCAGCTCAAGCTCATCTTGAAGAAGAAAAGTGCCTCCTCTAGGCGACGGTTTACATCCTTACAGGACCAAGAGTGACTAGGAATGATTTTTAGTCCCAGCGTATCCCACTTTCTCCAATAGAGATGCAGTCATCTGGATCAAATAACAGAATGCGCTTGAAACATTCATTCTGAAAAACGGTCCACCATCAAAATGTGGATAAAATCTATTTAGAGAATTTGAGATCAGGAAGAGCCTAAAAACACAATCTCTGGAGTACAGTGGGGTTATCTTTAATATCCTTTTATGGGGATTTTCACACATTGCATCATTTTAGTATGACAGTATATTTTCTGAAGGATCGTTCATTGATTCTTTACCATAAAGCTGCTTCCCAGTTTATTTAAAGATGAAAACACATTTTAGAGTGTTCATGAATAGTGATTTCAGTGAAATCGTCACAAGGACTGTCAGTACCAGTCGAGTTTCCACCTTCAATTATAAACCATATTGGTTTGCATACGTGAGCAGCCGAGCTCTTTTTTAACTCACTGTATCAGTGGGATATTCTTTAATTGTTTTGATATGTATTTATATAGCTTTTGATTGGTATGCATTGCATATGTTGCTCTGTGCTCATGTTACTTTCACTCAGGGGGAAAGATCAGTTATTTATTTGATTGTTTTATATAATTGAGATCAGTTCTCTATGTAATGCACTTTTCTCAGCAGCACACTTGATATCATAGTTGTCCTTACAGGAGATGTGTCATCCAGCCATGCATGTGAATGTGTTCATTTGGTGAGTCATATATGAGGGAGTGAAATGTCAGGGGCTTCTGAGGTGAGAAGCTAGTTTTGTCATCTAGACCTGTCAGAATCAAGATGTCAGAATCATTCATATGATTTAACGATGTTATTTCGTTGGAATAGAATGAATGGAAATATTTGTCTTTGGGGATAGAGTCCATCTTGTATCAAGATTTCAGATGTTGGAGGATGTTGTTGTTGTTGTTGAGTCAGTTATATGCATGATTCACCTTGTCGAAGTGCACAGTCCCCCTGGAAATTCAAATGAGGGAAAACACACGCTCATGGCACTTTCTTGTAAAACAAAGAGAGGTCTGTGGATTTATGAGAATTAATTTGAGAACAAAGTGCAAACTGCCTTCTGTAGAATTCATTTTATGAAACTTTGCTCATTGTTTTAGTGTATATCATAAACACTCAATGAATGAAACCTTCTGACTAAACCAGATTCTGTGAGTATATAAAGTAGCATTAAAATCTGCTTGATTGTATGTACGTTATATATATATATATATATATATATATATATATATATAGTTCATGTGTCATCTTTAATAAGCAACATTCATATAATTATTAATGTATTTCTGCAAATCATTAATGTGTGTCTTGCATTATGTCAACTGACCAAGCCAAATTAAATTAAGCTAAAGTAAAGACCAAGAATAAACCTTTGTAACTCAGGAGATTTTATTAAGCCTTTGGTACATGACTAACATTTGGAAGAATAATAAAAATGCCTTTTCATACAGTAGCCCTTTTCAGCTCTTCATTATGACTGCTGTGAACTACTTCACTCTTAAAGAAAACAATATATATCATCTTCAGTATAATGAGGACTTGTAATGAATTGATTAGCATTCCCCCAAAAACATGCTGATCAAACAGATGTGCGTTGCTTCATTATTCTTTAAAAGTTATATGGATGAAATACATTCAGTTGCAATTAAGTCATTAGCCTTTTAGTACCTAGTTGGGGACAAAAGTATATGTTATAAAGTTCTTTGTTTACTGGAATGCAATATATTCAAATATTCATGCCATTACAAATGGATGTAAGATCATGTGTAAATCCGAGGAAGGGTTGCACCAGCCGCTCATTAGGCTTGACTTAAATTGAGATATTAAGTTAGCTTACTAACTACTAGTTAGTTTGTAACACTGTGGTTGCACTCTTAGTTCTTAAGGCAACACATGACTTCACAGATCCAAGAAACGACTTTACAATTAGTAAACAGAAGATTTTAGAAAAGCTCTGCATTCCAGTTTATATGATTGATGTCAAAACTGTTAATGGTAAAAAAAAAATGAAAAAATTAACCTCCACTGAAATATGATATATGCCAATAATTGTGAAACACATTCAATAGTATTTCAAATACACAAAAAATCTAAAAGAGTGAATAAATATGAGGAGTTCAGATGCAAAGGTCTCTAAGTGTCATCTAAAAAAATTATCAGGCTCCTATGTTTAGGTAAATGTACTTTAATGGCAATGTATTGATCCTTTTCTAATGCACTTAGAGGCTTTTGCTCTTCATATATACTACAAGACTAAAAGAACTAGAAAGTTGTCTTACATTTTATGTAATTTTATCTACAATATAGTATATGAGTATATTTGTCATTCAGTCTGCAAGGTTTCAATTCATTATTCATGATTGCTTCCATAAATATTTCCATAAATGACCTTTATATAACAACAACAAAATATAAAGCATATTATTCATGCATGAGTAAAATAACTGGGGTCAGGTGAGATGCATCATGAATGTTGTCGTTGAACACAAAAGTGATGTAATGTAGCACATGTGCTATAGACCTAAAAATACATCAGATTTAGACCTATTAGATTAGCATTTAGGCTGAGGTTACAAAAAAAAGGTCAAGCAGGTTTGATTCTCCTCCACATTTCTGTGCAACTGAGCATTTCTTCTAGCTGAAACGGGCCGCCCTGTCGCACCATCTGCTTTACACTGTCTGAGGTGGAACTAAAAGAAAAAAGGTCAAAAGTATCAAGCGTTCAATAAAAACAGGCCTGTATTTTTTGTGTGTGTGTGTGTGTAATTAATGTTTGTGTTAGTGTACCTTCTGTCTTCGGTGGCTGAGGGCCTTCCACTGGACTAGATCTGTAGGGAAAAAACAAAAACAGACAATTATCCCACAAAGCCATGCTGGTCTGTCTAAACCTGGGGTGTCAAACTCAATACTCAGCTCATGGAGAGCCAAAGTCCTGCAGAGTTTGGCTCCAGTTTGCTCCCACACACCTACCTTGAGTTGTAATCATGAAGACCTTGATTAGCTGGTTCAGGTGTGTTTTAATATAGAGTCAGAACTAAATTCTGCAGGGCTGTGGACCCCTGGTCTAAGCACTCTGAAATATTAAGCATGCATGTGCTTCCGCATTAGTCAGATGTAAAGTGTTAGTTATGCAAGAGCATACTTCAACATTATCAAACAATTCAGATCATCTCAAGATGACATGCTGAGCATCAGCATAATCAGACTACGTCTACATTAATCCGGATACATTTGAAAACAGCATTTCCATTTTGAAACACTCTCCATCCACATGTTCTCCAAAAGTTTCTCGTTCCCACTGAAATGTAGGAAAATGCTAAATCATTATACTGTGCATCAGTAAAACGTAATAAGAGCTCTTCAAGGTGATGCAAAGAGACCAAATATTAACTTCCTAAAGTTATCATGCTCTCATTCTGGCATTATCGTTTTATTTGCAAAATATCTCACCACTTATTGGTGCATCCAGGTCACACCCAATCACCGGATATTCCAGAGAAATATGCGTCACATGACTAAATATGCATCGTTGTTTTAAAATAACTCCACTTTCACAGTCCACACTATAACATTTTCAAATGCATCCACTTGGAAGAGCGTCTTCAAAAAGCTTGATTTTCGCAGGACAAAAACACCATCTTGGTGTTAACAGAAAGGCCGAAACCCAAATGGTAGAGAAAAAGATGCATTTTCTAATGTAGCCGGATAAGTGTAGAGGTAACCTCAATCTTCTTGATATACACTTCCTACCCACTTCAGTCCATGATTTAGGACGTGCAAGAATAACAAACCTTCTGCCTTATTGTTGTAAACATATTGAACTATAACTGCAGTTTTTATGAACACAGCAGATGTCTTTGATATATCTGGTCGTGCAAGTAAAACATGCTGTTGTTGGAATTGATACAACAGTGTTGGTGAGCTGAAATAAAAGAAGCTGGTCAGTTCAGAAACCGATAAGTTCAGAAACCAGGGGCTGCATTCAAAGAGTAAAGGAGCTTTTCCAGTGAACAGGCATGGCACCATTGATTCGATTCCACTGATCTCTTTTTCTTTCAGGACATTTCCTCATCCTTTATTCGGACTCAATCCACATGCACAGTCAAGGCTGCACATTTGCGTGAAAAACTCTTACTTGGATTTTGAGCATTTGAACTTTTTACCTGTCAGAACAAAATTAAAATAAAAAACATTTAGAGATGGTGAAATATATTATTGTGAGAGGGAGTTCACAATAATGCGGGGTCAACTGAATTAGAGTTTAGCCAGTTTGTAAGAAATGCATCTAAATCTCATGTAATATTTTAGTTTAAACCACATTTTTGCAGAAGACAAATGTACATTCATTCAGCACTAAAATGTCTTATTATTATGTTAGTGACTTACTCATAGCAATAAGAATCCCAGTTACGAACATAACCACAGCAAGGACGACACCCGTAGTCCGCAACGTCTCATAATCTAAGCTCAGAAATCAAGAATGATGAAATAATTGTGATTTTTTTTTTAATTTATTTATTTATTTATTTATTTTGGCTTTCTCGGTGTATACACTTCCATGCAATAGTCTTACCGTAATGAAAGGCACTCTGGTCCGTATACATGTATGACTCTGTAAATACATTTAAATATTTTTTACAACTTTGAAACAAACGGAACCCCTATAATAGACTTAACATGGATCTTCACCGTGAGGAGTGAAGTAGCTAAGGAAGGCAATGCAGGGGGACAGAGTTCAGCACCATGGACAGATGCTAGTTAATTAAATATATTAATATGGGGATATCAGCAAACACTGGACAGTCAGAGTCTAATGAGCTCTCAAATAACGAGCTTATTAGCTGAAATTCATTCAGAATGCAATCGTTTGAAATACTAATCACATAAACAGTGATCTCAATTAGCTGATGAGTGCGTCCTACGACTCGAGGCAGAAGGGCATCTTGCAAACTCAGGTGTTTTCAGCTGAGAACCTCAGGATTCGGGTTATTGATTGCTGCATAACGAGGCTGCGGGATCAGCGAAAAACCGGTTGGATGGATGTAAGCGCTCTGAGAACTGCAGTCTCCACAAGCAAGTGGCGAGTGAATTTCCTCTAGTGATCATCAATAAAACTGTCTAAATTTACAGTATTGAGAACATTTAGTAGGGCTTTCTATATGAAAAAAAACATCTTTAGAAAATAACATACAAGACACATAACTTTCCCCTCGGACACTTAAAGAATTGGCTCTGTATCGCAATGATGCGGTTGTGTCTGAACTTCAAGGTTTAACGGCTTAGCGATTTCCAGCACTCCTCTCACTCTTAAAGAAACAGTTCACTCTAAAAATTAAAATTCAGATGACAGATGTCTTACCCGTTAACTTATGTCGTTTCAAAGCTTTATATTTTTATGTTTCCTATTTCTAAGACTGCCGTTCTTCCTAACATTTAATTTTGTGTTGAAACAATGTCATACGGATCTAAAATAACGGCAGATTGATCATTTTCATCTATTTAAACAACCCGTCAACAGCGACGACCTCAAATACTGTTTTTCCCGAGAAACGACATAGTTTTAAATGTATCAAAGCATCTGCAGTATACGAACAAATTTAGGAAATAGCCTAGATTAGACTGGAATTACTGAATAGGACAACTACATATATATGCAACAATATTATTAATTCCTCTCAAATTACATAATAGTGTATAACTCCAAAAGTGTCATTTCTCAAATCTCAAATCATTCAGCAGTAGGCTACACATCTTAAAATGTGTTTAATAATTTCTTATGGCACAACCATGCAGTTTATCTTCAAAAGCAAATAGCTAAATCCAATAAACAGACGAACCTGTTGAAGCTGCCATTACTGCAGTGTTTTAACGAGCCAAGGTTTCCTCAATCTTGCTGTAGGCTGTATTTCAGCAACTGGAATGAAGAGAGACCGCTGTGGAGCACTGTATAGACGCCGCACTTCGGAGGTTACTCACTTACACCCCCTAGCGACACGGGTCAGTCGTGTTCCCAATAATTCGGTAGGGGAGGCTCCCAGACAAGACTGGCCAGTGCGGTGGGGTCTCCCCCCCTAATGAATACATGCGACAGAGAACCCCACCCATGCAGCAACAGGATTGGGGTCTGCAGGAGGATAAGGACGGGACGTGGAAGGTGGACAACACTTCAGTAAAATGAGATGATTGTGAGTTTCGGGACGTCAAGTATTTGTAGGCCTAAGCCGTTTAATAGAATTAGTTAAGCCGACAAAATCATATTGATGGTCTTGTCTATCTGCCGTTATAACTATATGGATGTACCGAAATCAGATTTTTGGGCCAAAGCCGAAACCGAACCTTCTGGATGCAATTGGACGAAAAAAAACAGCTTATATTCCGCTTTCTTTATCATTATTTTGGAAGCCCTCGGATGACATTTTTCTGTAATATCGCTTTGAATCACAAGATGGCGCCAGTGTTCTTCTCAAAATTTTGATTAAATGAAAAAAGACACATAGGTGCATGTTCTACAGAGCTGACCTCACACTAACCAATCAGAATTCAGTATTCCAGAGATTCGTGTAATATTCTGCATGCATAGAAAAGTTTTATATTCTTTTTTTATACAGAAGCTACATCGCAACATCATTATGCTGCAGTATCAAACTGCTTGTACTATTACTAGTAATAACAGGCTCAACTATTTATAACACAGACCGAATCCGAGAGACTTTCAGTGAAAATCATTTTATTTTTCAACAACAGTGTAGGCCTACAGTTAGGTTTGTGACAAAACTGAATGGACAATTTACAAAATATATAAAATGCCTACTTTTTGCTTTTAGCTATACTGAGCACTTCACTGGGAGACGAAATAAAAATAAAAAACATTACAAAAGGTGAGGGGGGAGGACTATCAAAGGTAGTTAAACATTATAAGTAGTTCTAGCTGAGAATCAATGGTTTTATTTAAACGTTTTTAAAACTTTTTTTTTAAAGGAGCACTCATACTCACATATTTAGGAAACAAAGACGATTAAAAAATTGTGAACACTAGAAGAACTAAATGCTCAACTTTTTCTTCTTCTGAATGGTCAAAGTTCTAAATAAGATTTCTCCTTAAGGAGCCATTCTTTCCATTAAAAACACCAGAGATACAAAGTCGTAAACATTTATGCAGGCTATAGAACATCACAATGAATCCAAAAGTGGAGGCAGTGTCACCTTTTTTCTCGGTTCCCTCGGCTAACTTTATTTTGCACCTGCGATAAAAATACCATAAATGTCAGTTTCTTTTGAAGTGTCATGAATTAAAATAATATGGATTATTCTCACCTCTGGCTGCCTCTGGGTCGAGACCCACTGGCCTGTGAAGCACGCAAAAGACAAGACAGACAAAATTGAAAAGGTGGTAATTTCCTGAAGAGCAGAAAAATAAATAGACGTGATGTCTAATTATTGGTCTAATTGCACCACTGGAACAGATGCGGTCACATTATAAAAAATGTGTGGCACAAAGGGTCAGCTGTCTGTTAATCACAGATCACACAGAAGTCATTGTCAAAGCAAGCAGATTTCTGTTGGTCAATGTGCCAATTCTGCATTACCAAATTAAACCTGTTTTACAATCTGGATGGTGAAATCTTTCTATAAATGCAAAATTCCTGATTCCATGGATTGAAATAACTAGATTTGGCCTGCAAAAAATGTGTAGCCTGAATATACTCTTAGAACAAAATGCATTTGTTTTCTTCGCCACTTACTTGGACTTGTTCCCTTTGCAGCGGCATTTCCGACCTATTAGAAACAAGCCAGAAATATGATCAGAACCATTGGTGGTTTATTGTTATACACAAGAGAAATGCATTCACAAAAACAAGCTGTTTTAGAGATTTCCTAGGTTGCTGTTACACATGAAGAAATAAAAAAAGAAGGGTTTCTCATTAGTAATGTATGTGGATTGATGGGGGTTCAGAGTAAGAGTGTCAAAGGTTAGACTGGCTGCTTTACCCTGTACACCATAAGTCATGGTGTGGTGTTGGGTGTCATAGAGAGGTTTAAACTTAGAGGGCATGAAAGACATGCTGGCTTGCAACCAGTCTACCCTCAGTAACTGATATTTGTTTATCTGCATGTGTGGATACATTCTTAGGTGAATATCTGTCTTTATTGAATATCTAAAAATATTCTAGAAATCTGATGGCAAGTGCTATACAAACGTATGATAACTCTTAAGTCTTTCTGAGAGCAGTACACAGATTTGACACTCACTGATAATGAGGAAGATCCCCATCAAGAAGAGGATCACAGCAAAGATCATACCACCGATCCTCAGGGATTCATAATCTGGAAGGAGGAGTCAGAAGAACATGTATAAATGCAGAAGTGATGCATGTTTTCATTTTATTAGAATATGTTAGTGAAACAAGATTCAGATGGGAAACATTCAACATAAGCTTAAAATATTTAAAACTAAAGCAAAAAAAAGAAAATAAAAATGTTTTAATAGTGGCAAAACAATATACAAATTACAGATTCACAAACAAAACAGACCTTTTGTATCAGGTACACACAGAATCTGTAGAATTGGCGCTCATTCACAAAGTTCTACACCCCACTCATTTGTTTACTAATATTTTGGCTTATTGGTCAGGCTTTAAACTCCCAAGTGTCTACTATTGTACTTTCATATAACAAATGTAGCAAATAATGTTAACAAATGATATATAACACCTCCTCATCTAACCAAAGGGTCTATGGACCCTTCCCCCAAAAGGAAGATATCACCTCAAAATGGACAGAACAGGCTTCTGGTTCCCCAGCGACCAAAGGCACACCATCTGATAACACTAGGTTTATGATGCCCTAGGAATGTGGCTAAGCAACTCTAAACTCAATTCTCTAAAAACAGACACATAATGCACATAAAAAGGGACTCTAATTTGGGCTGGGATAAAAGATTATTTTTTAAACGATTAATCTAGCGATTATTTTTTTCGATGCATCGATTAATCTAACGATTAATTTTTTTCAGACCGATTCAATTTCGATTATCTCCCCATTAATTGACCACTAACAATTTATACATGTTGATTTACATATCGGAATGAAAAAACATGAATTCTTTAACATTGCAATATATGTTTATTGCTCTTAAAATTACAAAAAAGACTGACTAAGAATGCATTACTTTGCAGTTGTATAGAGATAGCATTCAATAAAACCTTGAAGCCTTGAAAACACATAGCTTACTGAAACAAGCTTACTGAACACATAGGGCCTAGCTTACTGAAAAAAGTTCTTCTTTCAGATGAAAATAACAACAACTTGATGTCTAGCATTCAATAAAAAAGCCAAGGTCACCCAAAATACTTGTTTAGAGCAATTGAAAGAATACAGTAACCAATGTAAACTTGAGGGCTTTAAGCTAATACAGAGAGTGCTTTTCCAAAAAAAAAGAAAAAAGAAAAAAAATAACAGTGGGAGCCAGCAGCCTGTCATGGAAGAAAGAAAAATCTCCGAATGCTCCACGTGAAACTTTGGCGTTCCGCCCTTTTTTTCTATCGTGTCTAATGATTTTGGTTAATTTGCATGAGGAAGATAGAGAGAGAGAGAGAGAGAGAGAGAGCAATAAGCGCTCGTGTTGTTTGAAGACTGTGAGTGTGCACGCGCAGCCGGGGCTATCTCTCGTACGCGCCCCTGTCAGGCGCAGCAGTCATTCTATTCTACATCACTCACCGATCAAATAAGGCTTAGACAGCCGCCAAAAAAAAGATCAATGCAGAAAAACCCCTGGATTGATTATATAACGTTGGACAGAATGTTGATCCGGCCATCGCGTATATTCAGCGCTCATAAGGTAAACGTTTTGCAAACGTTTTTTAGAGAAATAAAAACAGGTCTACAAATCGATGCGCATATTTTGCGTCAATGTTGTCCCAGCCCTAACTCTAATTAATTCATAGCAAAACCTTTCTTTGAATTAATTCACATATATTTTAGGGCATTGTGTATGCTGTTGCTGTTTTTGTATATTGCGTATTTTATATGTTTTATACATACTTATGATGCACCACTAGTTAATATAACCTCATATATATGATGTTTGGTATCTGAGTTTGTATTTTCATGATCTAAATGAGAGTGTGTATTATATGTTGATGCCTATCCAACCCATTAGTTTTATAAGAATCTTGAAGATTCTTCTCTTCAATGCCCCAATCTAAATTCATATGCAAGACACCATACTAGGAACAAAGAGTGTAAAACTTCCCTCCAAAAAGATACCATTCCTCATTGGCTCACTCAAATGTGATATTGAGACATGCAAGTATCAAACTTAGTCTTATTAACTGAAACATTAGGTATACATTAGATACACCTTTTACAAAGGTGTGTTTGAACTAAGAAACGCATGTTTCCTTCAGGCTGTAGATCTGCTGAATATCAAATTGTACCATAGCTTCATGATCTTATTTCTCTTCTCTACTGCTTAAGTTTTAACCCCTTTTTCCTATGCCAACTGTATACGAGTGTGTGTGTGTGTGTGTGTGGTTCTGCAGATTCCAGTTTTCCCTGCGTGTGAGTGTTAAGGTCAACACAACAAGCACAAACAAATCTACTAAGCATAATGAAAATAGCTGAAGAATGACTTTCCTGGGACCAAACTCCTGTGTAGTAGTTTGATTTCTAAGTAGGGGTCTGCATTGTGCTTTTAATTTTAAATGGGACATTATATATGGACACTAAAAAAAATGTAAGTAAATTTAGGAAAATCTGGGGTAGATAGAAGATTCAATCTTATGTGTTTTACAGAAGCTTAGCCTCAGGGTGAATATTTTCCATTTATTTTGGGAAAACAGTAGTGGAAACGCAAAACTTCTCTGACTTCCCAGATGTTTCCTGAAGAGGGTGATGCACTTTGACCCTGAAAGCCTTTCTTAATACAACAGTGCTCAGCACACCTTGGGAAACTTCAGAGTGCAGTTGTAAGTCCCATAATAATGACTCCATTCACAATACACTGAGAAACACAAACGCCTCTGAGTAATCGCTGTTTTGCATTCAAGCATTTTTTTTCTCTTTCAGCTTTATAAAGTCAACCAAGAGATTTCCTTAATCCTCACAAGTTTGTATACTGCCCGAGCAGCTATAGTCCATCTGTACTCACCATAATGAAATGGACTGTCATATTCTGGTGGGAGAAAAAAAGAAAGTTTAGAGTCAAAACTCTGCAAAGCTGTTATCAATCAAAATGTAAATTGTTAAGAGAATTTAATATACTAATGCCAATATTCTAGTACCAAAAAAAGAAAGAAAGCTTTTTAAGAACTAAAAGCTTACAGTTCCAAACATATGTAAATGTTTCAATGCACACAAAATTAAACCTGGTCTAGCCTGGCTAAAATCACTGTTAATAAGCCAATGAGACATTCAGTTAATGCAAAACAGATATAGGCTATAAGACACTTATCACCTTTACCATTATATACAAAAACAGCAACAGCATACACAATGCCCTAAAATAGAGAAATGCTAGAGAAATGCGACAAAACTGTGGTAATTCTTACGTGCAGAGCCTCTCTCCTCTCTTTCTCTCTCTCTCTCTCTCTCTCGTGAAAATAAACACTTGATGAATTACAATGTTCTTAGAACAGAATACTGAAGTGGAGATCGCTAAATTGGATGAATCTTTGGATGATATTATGCACTGTAGATGATGATAACTTCAAACTGTTTGCAATTTTTCTCTGAGAAACTCCTTTCTGATATTGCTCCACTGATTGGATTACTCCATGAAATCCAAAATGAGCCAACATTTGGCATGACATTTCAAAATGTCTCACTTTCAACATTTGATATGTTATCTATATTCTATTGTGAATAGAATATAAATTTATGAGATTTGTAAATAATTCCATTCCTTTTTTACTCACAATTTGTATAGTGTCCCAACTTTGTTGGAATAGGGTTTGTACATTGTGGCAAGTGCACAGCAGTGGGAAGTGCTTAATTTGAATACAATAATATAATTTAAAATTGAGTAGAAAAGGGCACGGTTTCTAAAAATAATGAATAGAGCTTAATATATATAGGCTACAACTAGGTTTAATCTGGCCGCAGAGGAACACAACCGGGGTTGCCTTATAGAAAGAAATGTTATCCCCGAAACATTGCGCAATACGGAAATATCTGTTAAGCGCGTTACTTATCTTTGTCAACCTGGCAACCCTGTGCATGCGCTCTGTTTCCACTATAAACACGCTTGCTTTCTGAAAACACCTGTTAGCTTGCAATTTAGCGATCTCCACTTCAGTATTCTGTTCTAAGAACATTGTAATTCATCAAGTGTTTATTTTCACGAGAGAGAGAGAGAGAGAGAGAAAAAGAGAGGAGAGAGGCTCTGCACGTAAGAATTACCACAGTTTTGTCGCATTTCTCTAGCTGTGGTTTCCTTTAGAAACGATGTTACAAGCTCAAAGAAAATGTAGCTCTTGAGCGATTAACCTATTTATAGTTTATAAAAATATGCGGGGCAGTGCTAAAAAGCTATTTCCTGAGTGTCTGATTGCACGCTAAGTGTGATCTGTGTGAGTGACTGAGCGCGTGAGATACAGAAGACAGCGCATTAGTTTAGAACTCTCCTTTTTTTAAGTAGATTGCATTCATTTGTGCAATGATAACCTATAATCAATGTTAAGATGATTTATATATATTTATATATATATTAATATGAGTTCATTACAACATAAATGTATTAGAATGAGTAAATTATTTATGGGCTTAAAAACAAAATGCAAACAATCAGAATGTTGTACCTGGTGGGGAGTGCCCAATGTAAACATTAAACATATGCCACAACCTTACTATTCACTACAGTAATGGAGGCCCTTCATATTGCAGAGGTCAACTGCTTATAGTTGGTATGCAGTATGCCCTAAAGTATGCAGTGTTTCATAAACAGCTGTTTTACTAAATTTTACTTAGGTAAAATTCAGTGCAGTCATGTATCATGATATGTATCGTATCATTGCCTCTGCATCGTGATACGTATTTTATTGTGACTTTGCTGGTGATACACAGCCCTACTGTATAAAGTTAGGTACAGCATGAGCTGCACTGGCACACTTGAATGTCTCAAGACTCGTGGTGTGAGACTAGTGTTATTTGCCAGGCTTTTCAGAACAGAAATTACACCATCTGCTCTAGTATTTCAGATTAGCAGTCAAGTGCAACGGCAGCCAAGTTTTATTAAACAATAACAAACAGAACGTCAGAAGCATAAAAAAACTTGTATTTTTTATTTTTATCATTCACAGCAGTCCCTCTAACTACAAACTTACCTGGCATTTTCCGGCCAAAAGCTGATCCTGCAGCTAAACAAAAATCCATCGCGTCTGAAAAAACAGGTGAGTGTGAGACACTGGGCTGTCTTCAATCGCTGCAAACTTCCGCACATACTTCAGCTCTTGTGGGAAGGTTTATAAACCTGACTAATGAAGTATCACTTCTCTCATATTGCTAACTTGGCCATTTAACAAACCACTTCAACTATGAAAGTCCTGACAGTTGTGGGTGACTTTTTGGTTGGACATCAAGTGCTAAAAAATAAAAGTGATTTAATCAAGCTGGAGCATTATTGACACACTGTGTCTGCACAAAAAAGATCTCTTACAGTTCCCCAGCATGTTTCTCTCTCCTGTTGCTAAGAATGGTAAAAGGGCTCTATTTTTAGAGGATAAGGAGCCGAGGGACATGGCTGTGGGGTATGGTATTTCAGATGATATTTGGTAAGTGGCATACAGACGTTAGTGTTTTAGCTGTTTTAACTCAAAACACATCACATATCACCTATCTCAAATACACGGGCTAATCAGCAATAGATATAACAATATCCTTCAGAGATAAAACCTAGTTCACTAGTGTAAAGAAAGACCACAGTAAATTACAGTTGTTGCACAGATGTGTCAGTGTTTTTCAACAGGATCAATTCTGAAGAAGAGGATGAGGATAGAAACTCCTCTCCCCATTTAACCCACTTCTGTGACATTTTACTGAATTCTTGATGGCAGGCAGCACCATCTTCCTCCCCATTATCACAAGTATTCTCACACCAAAATAAACATTCTTATGACTTCGCGATCAAAAACAAGTCTCGAGGAGATAAAATGTGATAAAGATGAAAGAGCACACTACAAATCTAACAATGTATTCAAGGCTGCATGCGCAGAAACTGAAGGGGATCATTTTTGTGCACATCGATTGGAACAACAGATCTCAATGCAGAAAACGCTTATAAAGAGACGTGGCAGTTATGCAAGACATCTTACGGCAAAAAATAATAGCTGATTAATCTTAAAAATATGAATAAATAAATAAATAAACCGCAAAGTGCGTCAAAGTCTTACCAGCTCGATACCGCTCAACACCACAAAGAATTTGGTTTTATTGAATGCCTGGGGCAAATCTCTCGACAACACAGTATATTATGAGGCTTTACAAAAATTATTTAGAATTAGTAAAATAGTGATTCAAAAGTTTAATATCTTCTTATACGAGTTCAAAAAACGCTATTCTTTAAACTGTGAGCTGCTCGCATTCATTGTTGTAGACATGACACACGTCCAAATATTTCCTGATGTTCGAACGCGCGGTCGCGCGCCTGTGTAGCAGAACCGCGCTGCAACCTCTGTTCGCTCTCATGAAGCCAACAAGGAAGTGTGACTATGGGATTATAATCCCGTAAATGACTAATACTGCAATTCATCGACTGGACGCTTGAGGCTGGCTGCAAAAGGGAGTCAATCCCATAGACTCCCAATGTTAAAATGGCCAACTTTACAGCAGACAAAAACATGTTTATAGCCTGGTTCAAAAATTAGTTTGGTCTATATAGCTAATTTTCCCTTCATGACAACTGTGAGGGGGGTGAATTTTTATAACCCCTCCATTTAAATTAAATGAAACCTTAAAGTTTTGCTTAATTAAGGTCGTGGCCACTTGAGTGACAGCCTGCTGACACTGCCGGTGTTCTGAAATTGTCGGTGTCTGAGATATTCGGTGTCACTGGGCGGAGTATACATGAATATTCATGAGTTTCTTGTAGAGTTAAAGCGACTGTGAAAATATTAGTGCGTTTTCACTGAAACACAAACGATTTTCAAAAAGGTATGTTTTAGCGTAGAATGACATTATGCTTAGTGTATTCTTGTTTTTATTACCAGTTATGCAAATTAATTTATAGATTGTGTCATGGTTAGTGATTGTCGTAATGATTTACCTGAGGTAGGCTATGCTCCAAATTAAGCCGTTTTATAATATTGTTATTTGACATAGCCTAAATAAGAGTCCTTAAAATGTGTCATTTTATAACTTTGCCAAAATGTATCTGTTGTGCCATAATAAAATGTATGATGATTATTCTGTGTCATTCTTAATCGTTTGCTCAATCATTCAAAAAAAGTTTTTAATAACAAAGCGAAATACATGATATTTTTAAATACATGAACTGGAATATTAACATTGTTAATCTCTCTATTTTTTTTCAACCTTGCAGTACTTTGACAATGTTTTGCTCATTTTCTACAAACTTATAACAATTAAAATGTTTTATAGTTTGTGTAAATCAAATGGCTAAATCAAACCATACAGTAATTTGTATATTTTAATTTCAAAGATAAAAGTAGATTGCTATGGAAGCATATGGGTAGCATTATTCAATTTGGGATGTAATATGCAAAATGACAATGCAATATGTAAAATGGCAATGCATTTCTGTATTTACATTTACATTTTCCAATACATTTGTGCAACGTTTGGTGCAAAATGAAAATGAAAATTAAATTACATAATTTTAATTTGCCATTTACTACACCAGTTTTAAAAGGTAAAATGAATATTAATTTTAACGCTTTATAAGTTGCAAAATTAAAATTAAAATGTATTACAGAAATGATTAGACATGTTAAAGCAAAAACTGTGGCAAAATGATCATTTAAATGCTATTTTTCTTAATTGCATTAACACTCACAGTCAAGACACTTACGATTGCATTTTCATTCGGTGTCCCGCAATGAATGTAGCAAAACTCAATGTGCACATTGAAAATGCATTCCGAGCCGATCACGTGTCCCCGTCCTCGCGCCACGTCAATCATTGTGTGAACAAGGCGGGGCTTACAGAAGGTCAGAGACTCAAGTCTCAAGAAGAGGATTCAAGTGAGAGAACATGGACAAGACAGTTGGTCCGTGTATGTTTTGATCATTTCGGTTTATGGCTTCAATATTTCATTCGGACTTGTGGGCGGAGCTGAAACGCTGCTTTCATCTGATTGGCCGAATCGGATCGGTTTTCATCTGACAGCCTTCAGCTGAAATGTCTGAAACTACACTCACTGTTAATTAGCATAATATTTGAATCAGATGTAGCTGGGCACATAATTCGTGCTGCTGAGACCTGCAAATTATTTCTAGGTTGTAGTATTGTATGAATATTGTCCCACTGATAAAAACAGTGCAAATAGTTCTGTCCCTTTGGATAACAGTAAAGTGGAAATAAATATAGTTAAATTTATGAAATAAAATTAAATAGGATTTTTTGGGAAGGTAAGTCTGGCCAGTTATACAAGCAACACGAGTCGGACGAGTCTAAACATATGAGCTGAATTGGGTGAAACATTAAAGTTCTAGTCTGTGTCAATTACTCTCATAATAAATAATAATAATAATGTTAACTGTATTTTTCGGTATAAGTTGTATCAGTCCAAAAATACGTCATGACGAGGAAAAAAACATATATAAGTCGCACTGGACTATATGTCACATTTATTCAAGACCAAGAGAAAACATTACCGTCTACAGCCACGAGAGGGCGCTCTGGGGTAGGCTACAGGAGCACTGAGCACCATAGAGCTAATTTTACTATTTTTATTTAGAAATTTAACTATATTAATTTTTACAATTATTTATTAATGTCTCACACACACACACACACACACACACACACACACACACACATACCTAGTGCCTTATGACTTAAAAGATGAGAGTGGTAAATGTTACAGACATGGAACTGTTCAGTCTATTATTGATTTTAATTTCCACTTCACTGTTATCCAAAGGGACAGAACTATTTGCACTGTATTTATCAGTGGGACAATATTCATACAATACTACAACCTAGAAATAATTTGCAGGTCTCAGCAGCACGAATTATGTGCCCAGCTACATCTGATTCAAATATTATGCTAATTAACAGTGAGCGGTGGTTTCAGACATTACAGTGCTTCACTCGCACTGACTCTTATTTTGCCTGAAAGAATGACAAGACCGAGTTGAAGGCTGTCAGATGAAAACCGATCCGATTCGACCAATCAGATGAAAGCAGCGTTTCAGCTCCGCCCACAAGTCCGAATGAAATATTGAAGCCATAAACCGAAATGATCAAAACATACACGGACCAACTGTCTTGTCCATGTTGTCTCACTTGATTGAATCCTCTTCTTGAGACTTGAGTCTCTGACCTTCTGTAAGCCCCGCCTTGTTCACACAATGATTGACGTGGCGCGAGGACGGGGACACGTGATCGGCTCGGAATGCATTTTCAATGTGCACATTGAGTTTTGCTACATTCATTGCGGGACACTGAATGAAAATGCAATCGTAAGTGTCTTGACTGTGAGTGTTAATGCAATTAAGAAAAATAGCATTTAAATGATCATTTTGCCACAGTTTTTGCTTTAACATGTTAGACATATCTAATCATTTCTGTAATACATTTTCATTTTAATTTTGCAACTTATAAAGCGTTAAAATTAATATTCATTTTACATATTAAAACTGGTGTAGTAAATGGCAAATGAAAATTATGTAATTTAATTTTCATTTTCATTTTGCACCAAACGTTGCACAAATGTATTGGAAAATGTAAATGTAAATACAGAAATGCATTGCCATTTTACATATTGCATTGTCATTTTGCATATTACATCCCAAATTGAATAATGCTACCCATATGCTTCCATAGATTGCTTTAGCTGAATAAAGACTTCAATTGATTCTGTGTTAAAAGTTTTATTAACAGATGTGGTGAAGGCATTACATAAATGTAATTTACTACACATCTGTATAAATATAAAATACATGGGCATGTTTTGAAAAAAAAAGGTGAAAGCTACACAAGGGTGTAAAAACTATGTGTTTAGGGGTAGGTCTACTGATCAACACAATCAAGCACATGTTATATGATTTCGGTTGTAAGTAAATTATTAAATACATTAAAGTAAATGTCTATATGATCAAATGGCAAACCATAAACCAACTCAATGAAATCAGTCTAAATGTTTGGAGAAGAAACTTGCTTCCTGTTTATACCCACTGCAGAATAAGCCATTCAAGAGTGATCCACATGTTTTTAATATGAGTAGAATATCCACCAACATGATCTTTTTTATAAAACCCTTTACCCATGAAACATTTTTTATTAGGTTGTGCTTGGTTTGATTACCTTTGATTATCTTGATTCCAAAAATGTGGATTTCAGGAACAAATTGTGAAACTTGGTAAAAATTAAAAAAATTGGTTAATTAAATAATACAACATTTGTAACAAATAGTAGGCTATACAAGTTTCTTATTTTGCATATGATTTGTTTAACTATTACACTGATAAAGTACAAATCCACCATCCCCTGCGTCAGATAAAAAAAAAAAAAAAAAAGTTAATTCTGAGAACGTGTGCAATAGTGGCCTCATAGCTTGAGAAAATGTAAGTCTCCCCCATTAGAAGAGCTTCTGCAAACTAGGGAAAAAATAACAGCAGAGTTTGATGCTTAACCTTCTGCCTGATTTGTAATAGATATATTAATTACAAACAAACAGTTTCTCCACATGAACTGTAGACTGTCATGCACTTCCATGTGACACCTTTTTTAAGGAGAAAAAAAGTTAAATAGTTGTTACTACATAAGAGTCTTATATCGTTGTTCATTTCTCACCTTACAGTCTTACAATACAGTGAGTAAGTTTGTGCCACCACCATATGCTACACAACTTTAAACGGCATACTTATCAAATGACATACTTTTAATAGCAAAACAGAGGAATATAAGAAAACATTTAACAGCTGCTAGCCCATTTACTTACAGCGTATTCTAACGATAGACTACCTCTGGCAAATCAGTGGCTGTTATCGTTGAGTAAAAATTAAAAACAGCAAACAATTAATAACATTTTGTGCAAACGAACAATTATATTCTACGTTTGCTTATCTTCATTCAAAGCTGAAATGTAATTACCAGTTTTTGTGATCCGGTGAAAACGCACTAATATTTTAAGTCTCTTTAACGCGAAACAGGAAACTCATGAATATTGATTTATGCTCCGCCCAGTGACACCTAATATCTCAGACACCGAATATTTTAATATTTCAGAACACCAGTTAGAAAAGTGTCCAAGTATGGCAAGCTGTTTTAACATTGAAAACTTCGTTTTGACTATCCATAAATATAATTTTGTATAGTCACAATTGTAATTCGAGATATCTATATTGCAAATATGACTCGTCGTAATTGGAATTAAGATATCTTCAATGTGATTATGACTAGTCATAATAAATTAATATCCCGTGGCCACAACATATTATCACGTTCCCACAAGTTATTATTTCTTGGCCACGACAAAACTAAGTAAACCGAACAAGTCACTTTACGGGCACCGTACAAATATAGTTGGGACCTTGAGAAAAATACTGCCGACGATGAAGTCGGGGTTGACGACGAAGTAATACACTTTCTGGATCCAGCTCTTTCAAAATTATTCGAACATCTCTATAGTGACATAAATACCAATTGTTTTTGTCACTTGAGGTGTTGTAGGGTAGTTTCTGACGCGTGACATCCAAACAAACATCGTCCTCCAAAGTCAGCTTTATCAGATTTATTCATCACAGATTGTACTGGTCATAACTCACAGTTTTGCTGCACAATGCACTTATGATATCATTGAATGCTGCCACATAATCACATCCAAACACGTTCAAACACGATTTCCAGACACGGTCAAAAAAATGTTGTGCTTCCCTCTAATTACACACCTGCCCTCTCTTACTCTTTACCTACCTATATACTAATTTAAGCCCACACTCCACCCAGTGGTAAAAACACAGAATTACAATAGACCACAATGGCTCTTACAGTCTCCTTTTGGTGCATGTATACCATTTTTGAGGCATTTTTTATGCATCCAGCGGTATCCATGGAGGCGTCCAGGACCATTCAGCTGGTTAATGATGAATTCGAGAACTTGATTCATGTCAGCAAATTTCCGACGGCAAAGCCCGTTAAACTTAAAGGGGGGGAGAAATGCTATTTCATGCATGCTTTGTTTTTATACTGTTAAAGAGTTGGATTCCCATGCTAAACATGGACAAAGTTTCAAAAATTAAGTACGTACGGTTTGTCACATGTTTCGGAAAGTTTTTTCCGAGTATGGGTCTGTGTGACATTAAATGGAGCGGAATTTCCTTATATGGGTCCTAAGGGCACTTCTGCCGGAAGAGCGCGCGCTCCTGTATAGCACAGCACTGAGAGCACAACAGACTTCACTGATCAGAGCGAGAGCGTCGCGAAATGTGACAAAAGAAGTGTGTTTTTGGTTGCGAGGGCAAGACAATCCTGCACAGAATACCAAAAAAAAAAAAAAAACATTAAAAGGACCAGTGGACGGAGTTTATTTTTAAAGAGCATCGACGGAGTTGTGCAAGTGTTTTTGTTTGTTCCCTGCTTTTCGAAGATGCTTGTTTTACAAACAAGGCCCAGTTTGAGCCGGATTTGAGTATCATTTATTTCTTAAGGATGATGCAATCCCAACTAAAAAGGGTCACGATCGTGTGTTGGAACCGCAGGCGGTGAGTAAAACTGCTTAAAATATCTCTGTGTTGTTAACTTAGCTATCGGCGCGAAAGCACATCAAGTAAACCTTGTACGCCTTTAAAGGAAAAAAAAGACGACATAAAGTGGAACTTAGTCATTTTCCAAAACCGCTAAGTGTAACGGAGGCCAGCGAGTAGTGCAGGTAAACCTCCCCGATCTCAAGAGACGCACTAGCAACAGACGCTAGTGGCTGTAGCCATTTAGGCTCCTTGTTAGTGCGTCTGCATCCCCCAGAGACCCGGGTTCGAACCCCGCTCGGAGCGTCAGAAAGGACCTGGGAGAGAGGGGTTACATAAGCAAATATATACAGTTTGAATACATACCACATAGAGACGTCCTGCTGTAGTCTTTCCTGCTGCTGCTCTCGTTCAGTTTCAACCTCGGGATCTGATTCTGGATTATAAATAAACGGCTGAATCTGACTGTTAGCCATGGTTTGTTTTGGATGATGTTTTTTTTTCCTCACGGTAATGTCACAACTTCCAAACGCTCTCAACGCAAAAGCCTACTCGCACTCGTGATTCTTTAGCTCCGCCCACACGTCACGCCTCCAGCGGCTCATGTTTTTCCGATGCTCAAGTGTGTTTGATTAAGGTTAGAGAAAAACTCGGCAGGAAAGTGGATCTCGAGGTCCAGATTTGAGGATCCCTGCTATAGGGTATCGTTCAAAAAGTTGTTACTTCAACACCAAACTCGCGGCCACAAGAACCGGATGTCGTTCCCTCAACATAAGAAGTCGTGGCCATGAGAAAAATATGTCATTCCCTCAACATAACACAGTCCCTCCAGAAAAACACCGATTTTTTTTTGTGATTGTTGCGGGCAAAAAATCCTTGATTTTGCGGCAGGTTTTCTTAAAAAATGTGATGGAATATGCGGGATATTTTTGCAATTTTATGCAATGTAATTGCAGGAACTTGCAAAAACTGTGGTTTGATGAAAAAGAGAAAAAAGGTGATCCCCCCAACACCCTGTTCTCACTAGGCTACTACCTTATTGTAAAGAGTCATTTCTTATGAATTCCTATGATAAGCAAGCATACTAAATCACATAATATTTAAGTTCTGATTCTGTTTTATTTCAGACCTTAATTAACACATGGCCAGAGACAGTCTCTGCTCAAACTTACAAAACATTGAGTCAAACAAGTTCTCAAGCCTTACAAAAGGAATATTCAACAACTTCTGTAAAATGAATAAATAAATATTTAAAAAATGCTGTTTTACAGGAATTGCAAAGTGCAATCTCTTACTGCAAAGTAAATTATTTTACATACTACTAATATACTTACAATGTAAGGTTTTGGTACTATTCTGTAACAAAAAAGTGCAATCTTACAACTGTAGAGGTGCATCAACTTCTGAATGAAACTACAACAGTCCACTGTGAAAATGAAAACTAACTGCGTAGCCTCTAACACTGGCCTATCATTCGCCATCCTCATCCTCATCCCTCTCTCAAAATAATTTGCCCCCACTGTCATGTAACACACGGGTTAACTGCTTTGCGCGGTCTTTTGCGCTTATTTTTGTTGGCAAATGAGAGTGATTTGCGTGCTTCACCCTGGTTTCATCTCGTAATTACGTCACTTTATAAGGTTCCCATTGGGAAATAATAATTTACTCGTGTGAAGTAAACACAACATTTTTAAACTTTCTGCTGAGATATATGTGACTTTTTTTTGTAACGAAAATACAGGGATTATGAAATCATGCTACCCCGCATATTTTGCTTCATGAAATCGGCAATTTATGTTGCGAAAGTGCGGCGTATTTGAAAAAATGCGACCCCCGCATAAATATTTGCGGCCTTTGGCTGATTATGCATTAAATCAGGCGATCGCATAATCGCGTTTTTCTGGAGGGACTGATAACATCTCGAGGCCACGACATAAGGATGTTGTTACCTCGACAAAATGATCTTGTGGCCATGACATAATATCACGATCCCACGAGTTAATATCTTGTGGCCACGACATAATATCACGTTTCCACAAGTTAATATGCCGTGGCTACGACAAAACTAAGTGAACTGACCATGTCCTCTCTCAGGCACCGTATACAAGACACACAACTTTGTGATCGGTCCCTTAAAGAATTGGCTCTGTAGCGCAATGATGCGGTTGTGTCTGAACTCCAAGGTTTACACCGCCCTCACACTGGCAGTTGAAATCCGCACCCGTAATACGCAATACTCCCCCAGTTGACGTCGTACTACACCGCTGAAAAGCTTCGGAAGCGAATAGAACAAAAATGGCAAAGAGATTAGAACGATTGATATTGTCTGTATCTGAATGTGCATGTAAGGTTAGCTAAATGTGATATAGTGGTATATAGGGCTGCAACAACCCTGCACTCGAGCGAGAGAGACCGAGTGTGTCCGAGATGGGGGGAACGATATTTAATTATTCATTTTAATTGTATTAACTGCCCTTATAATGTTAGAAAATCATGAAAATAAAAAACTGACATGAAAACGTATCGCTATAAAATAATTTATTTTATTAAAAGTTATGAATTCAGGTTTGTTTATCAGTACCATAGCAACGCCAACTTCTGCTGGAATTGTCAGATAGGAACAGGGGGCAAGGAACTCGACCGGAAGTTGAAGTCGGGTGGGGGCTGCCATCTTTTAGCAGAACTTCACTTGCGTTAGCATTCCTATTGACTCCCATTCATTTTGGCGTCACTTTGACAGCGAATAACTTTACATCTGAGGCGTTTAAAGACTCCGTTTGTCCATTATTTATTTCTAAAGATACACGACAATGTATAAAGGGCTCCATTACCTTCTATGTTACATTATGGCCCTGTATAAACAGTTTTTGTAAAAAAATAGGCTAACGATTACGTCATAACCACTTGTCTCTCTGTCGCATTACCGTACAGACAGGAGGAGAAGCTCGCAGTCAATTAACTTAATATGGCGTACTGGCGTTACATTTTAAAATACTATAGAAAATAATTAATCAGAATACTTACTCCTGCTCACTCACGACAAAGAACTCCCCGCTCAAGCTCGCCGTCTCTGCAAGATTAACGATGGCAGTTTGCACGCACAGCCACTTAGAAGATTTACATCTGGCAGACAGGTTGCTGATGTCGTCAAGCTTCGTTTGAGTCTGCGCGTCAGAAACGGAAGTGCTAAAAAACGCTAAAAATGGGCTTCACTTGTCTCAATTGAGTTCCAATGGGGTCGCTGTGTCCATTTCTTTTACTGTCTATGGATAGGAACTGTCTGTAGCCTTTCGCAAGAGTTCAATTTTTTGAACGCATCCGGATAATCAACGGACACGATTTTTCTCGCACCGCACTCGTTCGGACCCGGTTCGTAGCCATTCGCATGCGGCCTGCGAATCTCCATAGGAAATGAATGACTTCCGGTTGTTTCATAGCCGTATCGGAGCTGATTTCAACTGCCAGTGTGAAGGCCGCATTAACGGCTTAGCGATTTTCAGCACTCCTCTCACTCTTAAAGAAACAGTTCACTCTAAAAAATAAAATTCAGATAACAGATGTCTCATCCGTTAACTTATGTCGTTTCAAAGCTTTATATTTTTATATTTTCTATTTCTAAGGCTGGCGTTCTTCCTAACATTTAATTTTGTGTTGAAACAATGTCACACAGATTTGAAATAACGGCAGATTCATAATTTTTCATCTATTTAAACAATCCGTCCACGGCGACGACCTCAAATACTGTTTTTCCCGAGAAATGACAAAGTTTTAAATGTATTAAAGCATCTGCAGTATACGAACAAATTTAGGAAATAGCCTAGATTAGACTGGAATTACTGAATAGGACAACTACATATATATGCAACAATATTAGTAATTCCTGTCAAATTACATAATAGTGTATAACTCCAAAAGTGTCATTTCTCAAATCTCAAGTCATTCAGCAGTAGGCTACACATCTTCAAATGTGTTTAATAATTTCTTATGGCACAACCATCCAGTTTATCTTCAAAAGCAAATAGCTAAATCCAATAAACAGACGAACCTGTTGAAGCTGCCATTACTGCAGTGTTTTAACGAGCCAAGGTTTCCTCAATCTTGTTGTAGGCTGTATTTCAGCAACTGGAATGAAGAGAGACCGCTGTGGAGCACTGTATAGACGCCGCACTTCGGAGGTTACTCACTTACACCCCCTAGCGATACGGGTCAGTCGTGTTCCCAATAATTCGGTAGGGGAAGCTCCCAGACAAGACTGGCCAGTGCGGTGGGGACCCCCCACCCCCCGCAATGAATACATGCGACAGAGAACCCCACCCATGCAGCAACAGGATTGGGGTCTGCAGGAGGATAAGGACGGGACGTGGAAGGTTGACACTTCAGTAAAATGAGGTGATTGTGAGTTTCGGGACGTCAAGTATTTGTAGGCTATGCGTTAAAAAAAAAGCCGTTTACTAAAATTCGACACAAGACGGCGCCAGTGTTCTTCTCCAAATTGTGATGATATGAAAAAAGTCACTTAGGTGCATGTTATGAGCAACAATAGTTCTACAGACCTGACCGTACCCTGACCAATCAGAATTCAGTATTCCAGAGACTCGTGTGATATTCTACATGCACAGAAAAGTTTTATATTCTTTTTTAATTTTTTTATACATAAGCTACATCCCAACATCATTATGATGCAGTATCAAACTGCTTGTACTATTACTAGTAATAACAGGCTCAATTATTTATAACACAGACCGAATCCGAGAGACTTTCAGTGAAAATCATTTTATTTTTCAACAACAGTGTAGGCCTACAGTTAGATTTGTTACTTCTGCAACATGAAAAAATCAGAATGGACCATTTACAAAATATATAAAATGCCTACTTTTTGCTTTTAGCTATACTGAGCACTTCACTGGGAGACAAAATAAAAATAAAAAACATTACAAAAGGTGAGGGGGGAGGACTATCAAAGGTAGTTAAACATTATAAGTTCTAGCTGAGAATCAATGGTTTTATTTAAACGTTTTTAAAACTTTTTTTTTTAAAGGAGCACTCATACTCACATATTTAGGAAACAAAGACGATTAAAAAATTGTGAACACTAGAAGAACTAAATGCTCAACTTTTTCTTCTTCTGAATGGTCAAAGTTCTGATTAAGATTTCTCCTCAAGAAGCCATGCTTTCCATTAAAAACACCAGAGATACAAAGTTGTAAACATTTATGCAGGCTATAGAACATCACAATGAATCCAAAAGTGGAGGCAGTGTCACCTTTTTTCTCGGTTCCCTCGGCTAACTTTATTTTGCACCTGCGATAAAAATACCATAAATGTCAGTTTCTTTTTAGTGTCATGAAGTAAAATAAAATTGATTATTCTCACCTCTGGCTGCCTCTGGGTCGAGACCCACTGGCCTGTGAAGCACGCAAAAGACAAGACAGACAAAATTGAAAAGGTGGTAATTTCCTGAAGAGCAGAAAAATAAATCGACGTGATGTCTAATTATTGGTCTAATTGCACCACTGGAACAGATGCGGTCACATTATAAAAAATGTGTGGCAAAAAGGGTCAGCTGTCTGTTGATCACAGATCACACAGAAGTCATTGTCAAAGCAAGCAGATTTCTGTTGGTCAACGTGCCAATTCTGCATTACCAAATTAAACCTGTTGTGAAATCTGGATGGTGAAATCTTTCTATAAATGCAAAATTCCTGATTCCATGGATTGAAACAACTAGATTTGGCCTGCAAAAAATGTGTAGCATGAATATACTCTTAGAACAAAATGCATTTGTTTTCTTCGCCACTTACTTGGACTTGTTCCCTTTGCAGCGGCATTTCCGACCTATTAGAAACAAGCCAGAAATATGATCAGAACCATTGGTGGTTTATTATTATACACAAGAGAAATGCATTCACAAAAACAAGCTGTTTTAGAGATTTCCTAGGTTGCTGTTACACATGAAGAAATAAAAAAAAGAAGGGTTTCTCATTAGTAATGTATGTGGATTGATGGGGGTTCAGAGTAAGAGTGTCAAAGGTTAGACTGGCTGCTTTACCCTGTACACCATAAGTCA
Source organism: Carassius auratus (assembly GCF_003368295.1). Taxonomy (NCBI): domain Eukaryota; kingdom Metazoa; phylum Chordata; class Actinopteri; order Cypriniformes; family Cyprinidae; genus Carassius; species Carassius auratus. Next base: position 657,784 of record NC_039283.1, read on the forward strand.
TGGTGCGGTGTTGGGTGTCATAGAGAGGTTTAAACTTAGAGGGCATGAAAGACATGCTGGCTTGCAACCAGTCTACCCTCAGTAACTGATATTTGTTTATCTGCATGTGTGGATACATTCTTAGGTGAATATCTGTCTTTATTGAATATCTAAAAATATTCTAGAAATCTGATGGCAAGTGCTATACAAACGTATGATAACTCTTAAGTCTTTCTGAGAGCAGTACACAGATTTGACACTCACTGATAATGAGGAAGATCCCCATCAAGAAGAGGATCACAGCAAAGATCAGACCACCGATCCTCAGGGATTCATAATCTGGAAAGAGGAGTCAGAAGAACATGTATAAATGCAGAAGTGATGCATGTTTTCATTTTATTAGAATATGTTAGTGAAACAAGATTCAGATGGGAAACATTCAACAGAAGCTTAAATTATAAAAAAAAAAAAAAAAAAAAAAAAAAAAGAAAGAAAAGTTTTATTAGTGGCAAAACAATACACAAATTACAGATTCACAAACAAAACAGACCTTTTGTATCAGGTGCACACAGAATCTGTAGAATTGGAGCTCATTCACAAAGTTCTACACCCCACTCATTTCTTTACTAATATTTTGGCTTATTGGTCAGGTATACTCCCAAGTGTCTACTACTGTACTTCCATGTAACAAAATATGATGGATTAACCCCTAAAATCATCAAAGAAAATGTGAAAAGTTCTGCAGATACCAGTTTGCCCTGCGTATGAGTGTTAAGGTCAACACAACAAGCACAAACAAATCTACTTAGCATAATGGAAATAGCTGAAGAATGACTTTACTGAGACAGTCTGGAACCAGTGTGTAATTAGTAGTTTGATTTCTAAGTAGGGGTCTGCATTGTGCTTTTAATTTTAATTGGGACATATATATACACTTTTGTGTCTTACAGAAGCTTAGTCCCAGGGTGAATATTTTCCATTTATTTTGGGAAAACAGTAGAGGACACGCAACTCTCTGACTTCCCAGATGTTTCCTGAAGAGGGTGATGCACTTTGACCCTGAAAGCCCTTATTAATACAACAGTGCTCAGCACACCATGGGAAACATCAGAGTGCAGTTGTAAGTCCCATAATAATGACTGCACTCACAATACACTGAGAAACACAAATGCCTCTGAGTTATCGCTATGTTTTGCATTCAAGCATTTTTCCCTTTGAGCTTTATAAAGTCAACCAAGAGATTTCCTTAATCCTCACAAGTTTGTATACTGCCCGAGCAGCTATAGTCCATCTGTACTCACCATAATGAAATGGCTTGTCGTGCTCTGGTGGGAGAAAAAAAAGAAAGAAAATGTTTAGAGTCAAAACTCTGCAAAGCTGTTGTCTGGTAGCAATCAAAATGTAAAATATTAAGAGAATTTAAGATGCTAAAGACAACATTCTAATACCAAAAAAAGAAAGAAAAAATAGTCTGTTCTGCAAGCCATTTCTCAAATACAGAATGCTATGGGAAAACAGGTTCTGTATGGAATGTACCTTAAGAGGATAAGCTTTCTGACTGGTGACTCCATAAACATTTGTAAAAAAAATTCACGAATGCTGTGAACTAAAAGCTTACGGTTCCAAACATATGTAATATTGTTTCAATGCACACAACGTTAAACCTGGTCTAGCCTGGCTATAAACACTGTTAATAAGCCAGTGAGACATTCAGTTAATGCAACATTTATTCTAGACTATAAGACACTTACCATGAATTTCCTCCATTTGGGAAGCTGAAGGAGAGAAAGAGTTGTAAAATTTTAATTTAACCAAGCAAAAACGACAGGTTTATGTCAGACAAACTATTACAGAAAGAGCAATATTAGATTCTATGTAAAAGTGTTTTTTTTTAAATTAGTATAGAACTTGCAGTGATTCTAAAACTTCTTCAACTAAAACTGGCACCGATGTATTGCAGTGCGCTACAATGTTAAAGTACACTACGGTTGCATACTACATTTCAGTAAATTTGTTTGGAGACAGACACAAACAGCCACTAAAAAATTTTTTTTAGGAATTCACCTCAAAGAACAAAACATTAATTCTAATATTATGACAAGATCTTTTAAAATAATTTGTATTAGTATTAAACAGACATTTGGCAGAAATGTTACTTAAGAAATGGCACCATTTTATTTATCAGTGGAATAATAATAAACCTCCATGTTCTTTATGGAGGGGCTGCTCTTTGTAAACAAGAATGTAGAAGACATTGCTCCAAATCTTCAATTTAACATTATGAATGGCCTGACTGTAAGACTTTGGTCATCCATAATGATCTCTCGCTCTCTCTCCTCCCTTCATCTCTTTCAAAAACAATGGGCAAAGCATTGATACAAACACTTCAACATTCCTGTGTATAAAAAAAACATTATTTAATGCTGCTCGTGTATGTGTGTGTGTGCAGTATTTACTTGAGTGCACACTGCACAGTCCGGCAGTGTTGGAGCGCTTAAATGGTGTATTCAAATGTTTGTGTTGGCAACAACACACTAGTCTGAGAATGCAGCAATTCTCAAAGAAATTCAACGGATCAGCTAGATTTAGTACTGAAAAGTGGATAAATCTGAACTGAAATAATTACAGCAACAATACTTAATTTCTAAGGTCAATCGAGTCTCATCCTGTCAAAACTTTCTTCAAATGGAGAAGCAGAACTGTATGTATGAGGTTAGATACAGCATGAGCTGCACTGTGTATTCGTGAGCAGAAATGAAACATTGGAACCGTTTTGCGAAAATTTGCCAAAAACACGCAAAGCCAAAATTACACCATCTGCTCCAGTATTTCAGAAAAGCAGTCATGTGCAACGGCAGCCAAGTTTTATTAAACAATAACAAACAGAACGTCAGACAGAAGCATAGAAAATCTTGAAATTCAGCTCTTTTTTTTTCGCTCACATAGCAGTCCCTCTATCTACACACTTACCTGGCATTTCCCTGCCAAAAGCTGATCCTGCATATGTATACCGTTAATCTCTAAAGGAGAGTCTGTGCAGGACAAATACTTTTTTTCTCTCATTCTATTTAGATTCTTGATTCTTTCAGATTAAGAAGATTTCTAATTTATATAATAATCAAAAAAATAAATGTTAAAAAAGTTCTCAAAATACAGTAGAGAAGGTGCCAATTAAAAAATAAAATAAAATACAACAGCACTCACCCAAAGCTGGAGCGAAGTACGACAAAAGCACTGCAGCTACACAAAGTTCCATCGCGTCTGAAAAAACAAGCAAGTGTGAGACACTGGGCTGTCTTCAATTTCTGCAAGATTCCACACACATACTTCAGCTCTTGTGGGAAGGTTTATAAACCTGACTAATGAAGTATCACTTCTCTCATATTGCTAACTTGGCCATTTAACAAACCTCTTCAACTATGAATTGAAGAGGAAGTCCTGACAGTTATCGGTGACTTTTTTGGTTGGACATCAAGTGCTAAAAAATAAAAGTGATTTAATCAAGCTGGAGCATTATTGACACACTGTGTCTGCACAAAAAAGATCTCTTACAGTTCCCCAGCATGTTTCTCTCTCCTGTTGCTAAGAATGGTAAAAGGGCTCTATTTTTAGAGGATAAGGAGCCCGAGGGACATGGCTGTGGGGTATGGTATTTCAGATGATATTTGGTAAGTGGCATACAGACGTTAGTGTTTTAGCTGTTTTAACTCAAAACACATCACATATCACCTATCTCAAATACACGGGCTAATCAGCAACAGATATAACAATATCCTTCAGAGATAAAACCTAGTTCACTACTAGTGTACAGAAAGACCACAGTAAATTACAGTTGTTGCACAGATGTGTCACTGTTTTTCAACGGGATCAATTCTGAAGAGGAGGAGGAGGATGATAGAAACCCCTCCCCCCATTTAACCCACTTCCGTCACATTTCACTGAATTCTTGATGGAAACACCATCTTCTCATTGTCATAACAATTGTCTCAGAGCTGTAATGTGATAAAGATGGCCATGTGCTCAAAAAGAAAGAGCAACTACAAATCTAACAATGTATTCAAGGCTGCATGCGCAGAAACTGAAGGGGATCATTTTTGTGCACATCGATTGGAACAACAGATCTCAATGCAGAAAACGCTTATTAAAAGACGTGTGGCAGTTATGCAAGACATATTACGGTTTCCTGATAGCTGATTAATCTTAAAATTTAATTAAATAAATAAATAAATCGCAAAGTGCGTCAAAGTCTTACCAGCTCGATACCGCTCAACACCACAAAGAATTCGGTTTTATTGAATGCCTGGGGCAAATCTCTCGACGACACAGTCTATTAGCTATACACAAAAATTCTCTAGAATTACTAAAATAGTGATTGAAAAGTCTAATATCTTCTTATACGAGTTCAAAAAGCGCTATTACTTAAAATATGAGCTGCACGTAGTCATTGTTGAAGACATGACACACGTCCAAATATTTGTCTGATGTTCGAACGCGCGCCTGTGTAGCGGAACTCGACTCCTCCCCCCAGCTCTGCTCTGCTTTATACCGCACACCTCTGACCAGAAGGCAGATGCAGGCTTGGAATCGACCCGTAAAGGAATTTCTTTAGGAAATATTCAGGGTGCAATCTCTTGAGGTTCGCTTTGCGCAACCATCCCAGAGAAGCCTATTACGTGTTTTAATCTGGAAGATGTATGTTGCTTACTGGCCGTTGGCTCATGTGCCATATGTTTAAAAACTGCACGTCAGATTCTAAATAGACATGTATAGCATGTTTTAAAGGCGTTCATGATTTGGAATGTATGTGAAACTGCATTTTTTTTCGCATGGCAGGTACAGGTTTTTATCAGATGCTTCCTAAAAGTAGCTCTTTAAACAGATATTGGAGATGTAGCCCTACATGTGATGGGTATATATCTTTCTCTTTTTTCCTTTCTCAGTATTGTTGTGAGATGTATATTTTTGTAATAATTTTGTACATAATTGTATTTATATATATGTCTGTGTGTGTGTGTGTGTGTATACATCGCAGCTTTAATGGATTATTTCGAAAATGTACAGTGTTAAGCATGAACTTCAACAATGTCAAAACAATGCATAGTTTATGATAAATCGTCTGAACTGTTTTACCTGAATGAGGTGCACGGCAGAGCAAACAAGCAGCGAATAACCTGTGCTAATCAGGGCTACTGTAGCTTTTTTTTTTTTTTTTTTTTACTCTTTTTTTTTGTGTATGTGTTTAGCGCTTTATGTATTTCATTTGGGAGAATTTTTTTTTTTTAATAGTTTGATTAGTAGCCTACTTTGTCATTGGTGACCATGCTTTAGTCAGTGCAATGTTTACAACAATGCTTGAAATAAACCTCTAATCTATCCGTGGCCTACTAAAATGTAGGCTATGCAAGTTAGTCGGCTGAAGTATCATCATACTCAATTACTTGTTTATTTTGTGCTATTTATTCCAGGTTATCATACATCAGCTACTGAACATGATATACTGAAAACTTTCTTGTGTAATTAACTTTTGTGGTTACCCAAAACCACAAACAAACAACAACAACAAAAAAAAACCTCATGCATTTACAGCCATCAACCATTTCACTTTTTTTATTCAACTTTTGAGTTGTTGTTGTTGTCGTTTCTTTATTTTTTGGGTAGAGGGGTCAAGCATGTTGGAAAAATCCCCAACTCCCCTTGAAATTGCATTTATATAAATTATTTTCAATGCCTGTTCATACAGGAGGGACCTCACATATTTCAATATTTATGTCATTCTATTCAGAAGGTAAAACCCAGTATAAATCATAGATTTAATGCTGGAGATCTGTAGACCTGCTGATTTCAAGCCTGGGAGACAAATGACAAAAACTGTTGGCTGTTTACAAGCCTCTCCCGAGATCCCACAAATTCCACAGATAGGGTTTTTGCATAACACCCAGGAGCTTGCACAAAAATAAAGGGAGTGTTTAAAACTCTTTCTCTTTGGGAATGTGTTGCATTGCATCGTTTTGTCTAAAGAGTATAGGCTACAGTATTCTCAGCATTTTTTACACTACATATCCCCTTTAAACCACTGCATTTGTTTCATTGATACACTTGTGCTGTTGTTTTTAACAGATTTCAAATAAGAAAAAAGTAAAAAGGACCAATGTTCATTATATATGTGTTGTTATCTGGTGATGCTCATGGTGGCGCCATTCAACTAGAGCGAGTCTGTGACAGAAAACTGGCAGAAAATAATGAATGTACTTACAATTTCCATCACTGAGGTGCAGTAAAACACCTGAGAGAATAACTTACCTTTTTAATGACTGTGTACAGCCTGCACAGGATATTTCTGTTGTATTCTTTCAACAGTAATGTTGTGTGTTGGGCTGGCTTATATGGCAGTCATCTTCAGATTAAACAGACATCCAGCAGAAACTGTAAATAGTGATTTTTCAGTTGTAGCCTAAATAAAACCGATTATGTAGTCGTTTGAAACGTTACTTAATTTCACATTAAATTCATGTTACTTTAGGATTCTTTGTAACTGTTTGTGAAATTTACTAGCAAATTCAGAATTTAAATTATTACTGCCATTTTTTTTCAGTGAAGATGCAGCATCAGAAAAATTCTAAACCCCACAATGTGTTCCACACAGAATTAATCACTCTTTATAATTCTACTGAGACTGAGGTCTTCATCTCATAAATGGACAGCATTTTAATTTTTTTTTCAAAAGTACTATTCATTGATGTGTAAAACCTTTTAACTAGGCATGGCCTTACACTATAGTGTTTCATTGTATCTAAATCACTGCTCCCTGCTTTCATAGTCTATACACATGTCTGAAAGATCCCTTATTAGACTAAGTTCTACACTTCAGTGGTAATTTGTTTCCAAGTTGCAGGAGGAGGTCAGTATCTGCAGTGTCTCGCTCCAGAAATAGGCCGTGACGTCCGAGTGTGTAACAAGCAAGTGTGCCCTTGGCTGCTGGGTCATTGTTCTAGCAGCCTTTGTATGTGCCTTTAATAATGTGTCACAGCAGGTGAGACTGATGGAAATGACTTTCCATCTCATCCCAATGTCATGGTCCACTGGACTGAGATGAAGAGCTAAATAATAGCAAATTAAACTGTTGGCATTTACAATTTACAAAACTGCTCAGCTACTGCAAAAGGGAAAAGACTGCAAACAAAAAACCATATGAACTATTCAGATATCAATCACGGATGGTCAAAATGAAGAAATATGAAACATATCATACAATCTGCATTTATTTTAAAATGTGATAAAATGTGAATTCTACTCCAGTCATCGATGCAGAACAGACTTATGTAATGCTTCGGTTTAAGGGAAAACAGCAGAGAGACTGGGATACATGCAGTGACCAGAAGTAAAAGGGACTTATGTAACCCAGCTCTGAGACGCAGAGCAGACGCATTACAGCTCCATGGACAAATTCCCTAAAGACCTTTTCAGTTTTCCATGCCACTGAGCAGATTGTGATGAATTGTAATTTACATACAAGTGAACAAATATTGTAAATATTGGTCTTTTCCTATTTAAAACAATGTTTTGCCAATGAAGCACCCATAATTATATATATATTAAAAAACACCCTCACCCCTCACCCACTCCATCCACAAGCACATGCAGTAAAAAGCATGTTAGCTCACCGTATTTAATATTAAAGTACATTCTTTTCTGTGCACACTAAAATTTGTCAAACATATCTGCCAATATAAAATGTTTATCTGAACCAGTTTACTTTATATAGACCAAATCCGTGATGCTATAACTGAATTCAAACATCAGTGAATTAATAATAATTCTATTATAACAATATAAAGAAATATAATAAATATTAGACAAACAACAAAAACAATTAATAAATAAAATAATAGTACCAGAAGTAGTACTTATAAATTCAATGTACATTCATAATTTATTAATAATGATAGTAATTATTATTATAAACAAACACAAGTATTACAATTGTTTATTTAAGTATTAATCAACAAATAGAGTTAAGACATTACAAAACAAAATAATTGATGAATTAATAATCAGTAAAACTAAAAATAACTATTACAATAATTAATCATAAAACTATAGTAGTAGTAATTAATAAAAACTATTAAGAATTTATTATATATAAATCTACATTTATAAATAAAATTAATAAATGAAAAAAAAACTTGTTTAAGTAGTTATTTATATACCTTTATAAATAATTATAATTATTATTATTATAATTGTTGTTGTTGTTTTTATTATTATACATGTAACTTGCTTGGTTTTTAGAGCCCTAGATGGTGCAGCACTCAAATCCTCACAGTAGTTTTCGTGTCTCTTCTGGGAAATTGCTGCCTGCATCCTTGCAAAACGTCTGAATTATTGAAGAAATCCACAAGACCTTAAAGTGACATGAGACATTCAGAGGCCCTTAGGCAGCAGAGAAGCCAAAGTACAGAAGGAATATTTCACCGAGCTCTGAAACCAGCAAAAGTCAATCCCATCACCACTATGACAAGAAGAAAATTAGATAAACACATTATTTTTAGACGTGGGTGAGGATTTCATAATCGAAAACCAGGATGATTATAGACCAGTGTAGAAATTTCCAGATGTGAGATGGAGGTGGTCAGCTGTGCTCGGTTTGGCAGATGTCAGCATTCTTACATAACCCACCTTCCTTACATAAATGCCTAGTATTGTTCCTATTACGAGTCTTGAGACTTACTCATAGGAGGGCCAGTTGATTAAAACTCCTGTCATGCTTCTGCTTCCCACATTAATCAAATTAGAGGTGACATCTTTCAGAACACATTTAAGATTAGCATGGCCAGGCATTACAAATAGGCTGTTTGAAGCATTTTAATGGTACTGGTATACATACAGAAGCAATGGAACAGCTTCATTCAGGGTTATGAATATCATGCTGTGCATATTCACATGTTTGGTGCAGAAAATCTAACATTTTACCTAAAAGAAATAGAATACTAGTTTGACTTAAATATACATCAAAAAGTATTCTTGGCTAGTTTTATATGTAAATCCAGATATCAAAAGTTGAATTGAAATATAAAAATAAAAATAAAATACATAAGATTTATTGTGAGTACTTGAATGGTTTAAACTCAGCATCTGTGAAGCTCTGCTGTTATGCCCACCTCAAAATCTCTCTAGTGGTTTGTGGTCCATTTCCTCAACCTTACTGACAAGTTCCTTATGGAGAAGTGCTCATGAACAAAATTTTTTTTGAGGAATTGAATCCACTACTTGTGTTGCAGTGCGGTGACATTTATTCAAAGAAAGAAAGGAAAAACACAGTAGGTTTCTGGACATTAAACATGCTGATACTGCAGAGAAATGCCTACAACTATAGGGCAGATACATCAGGGCAGCACACTGCAAATTGGTGAGTTTTTTTCCCTTCTTATATTGCAAACAGCAACTTGGCATATCTAGCATTCTCTCTTTCAATTTGTGAAAGAGTTTGATGTGAAGATTCTTACTGAATATTAATTTGTAAAACCTATTAAAACACAGGTGCTTTATGCACACACACACACACACACACACAATCACACACACACAAATTTCTGTTCAAAAGTCATGTGTTAGTAAGATTTTTTTTTTTTAAAGGAATGGTACACTGATTAAAAGTGACAGTAAAGTAGTTAAACAATTTTTATTTCAAATAAATATTGTTCTTTTCAACCTTCAATTCAAAGGATGACAAAAACAAAATATTAAACAGCACATCGGTTTAAACTCTGACAATAATAAAAATTTCTTAAGCATCAAATCAGCATATTACAATTGTTTCTGACGGACTATGAGACTGTAGCCTGGAGCAATTCCTGCTGAAAAGAAAACAAAGATAAAATGCTTTAAATCCCATTTAAATAGAAAAGTTTGCAAATCATATTATTTTAATTGTAATGAGATTATTGATGTGACAATATTACTTATTTTTTTTATCTAATAAATATAGCCTTGAAAACAAAAATCAAAAAACCTTTTCACCTTTTGATTTTAGTGTATAAGTTTGGTCAGTGTGTGTGAACCTACAGTATAACTTTCTTGTGCTTCCTTGAAGTATTCTATGGTAGTCTTTGTGGTTTCTGTAACCTCTTTGACATTCTAGATTTCATGTTTTGTTGGATAAATTACAATTTTAGAAATAACCTGTCACATTTTAAAAATAACTCACATTGTGCACCACTTCCTTTTTCTGTTTAATAACTGAATCTTTCATCAAACAGACAAATCATTCTTTGATTATAGGGAGCATTCACATCAACTGTGGTCACCATTTTACACTTTCTTTCCATTTTACAGTATATCATATGAGGTTTATAGACTACTATGAGCCTTTTTTTTGTAATTTCTGGATCCCAAAATGCATCCCTTGATTATTGTATGTTTTCAATACTGAAAAAAGCAGTGTGAACATCCTACTTCATGTGCATCTCCTTTTGTGTTCCACAGAAGTCAGTCATAAGGTTTTAGAAAAACATGAGGGTGAGAAAATGAGAATTGTAATTTTTCAATCGGAGTTGTCCTTGTCCTTGCTCATCCAAGTCTTTCAATGTTGCAAGCTGGTGTTTGCTGTCAACATTTCGAAAGACGTGAAATAAAGTAAACGCAAAGTGCGAAAAAAGGTCCTCTGTAGCGACGCATATGTCTTCCAGTTCCCAACAGTCAGCAGATGTTAGAAAAAAAGTGTTTGTTACATTTGAAATCTGTATATTTATCTTACAAAAACGCATGGATTTGCTACAGGGGGACTTTATTCACCCCCGGAGCTGTGTGAGGGACGTTTTATTACAGATGCACTCACTTTATTTCACGTCTTCTGAACTGTTGACAACAAACACCCACATACCCCCATTGAAAGGTGTGGAAGAGTGAGGACAATATTTAATATAACTTTGATTGGATTATTCTGAAAGAGGAAAGTCACATACACCTAGGATGCTTCGAGGGTGAGTAGAAGATGGACAAAATGTTAATTCTCGAGTGAATTAACACTTTAATAAAATGCACAGAAAAAAAACCCCACTGAATTCTATATTCAAACCAACCCTAAGGCTCACCCCTTCCCAGGTGAGTAACCTTCATCTCAGCCAAAAACATTTGAAATTCTAATCTGCCCTCATGTGATGTACTTAAAGCAGTCCGTGAATCACAGCATCTCCACTCACAGATCTGATGTGGCCTTGTCCAAATCGCTTACGTACTGCATGTCATGAAGAGAGAAGATGGGAGGGTAGTGAAAGAGCCAGTAAGAAGAGGCTGCGAGGCTCTTATTGTGTAAAGCAGGGGTAGACAGAGAGTCCTGCCCCCAGCCCAACAGGCCACACTGAACCAGTTTCCATGACAACAGAATTCTAATGACTACACCCCTGGCTTTTGCTTTGAGGGAGAACGATGCAACTGGATCTCAGCGTTTCCTCTTTGTCACACCTTTTCTTTTTTCACAATAAAATGTCAGACTCTCACCATGGTCATTCAAATCTGACAGTGCTCCTGATGTACAGCAGCACAAGCCCTCTGCAGTTTAGCCAGTCAGATGGTCTAAGTCTTTATCTTTTGGTCTTGCCCCCTCCCCCCCCCCAACCCCCATCCAACCTGCTCATCCTCTCCTCTCTGTGATCTACCCATGTGACCACAGCCAGCTGTTCATTGGCTGGCACCACGAAGGCATCTGTCCAATCGGTGCTGTTCACTCATATAAACATAAGCAAAGCAGCATTCTTATGATTCAGAACTGAGTCAGTCTTTCAGTGAGGAGTCAATGGGAAATACTACACTGTTGCACTGGGTCTCGTCCTGTACCCTCAAGTAGAGGGGATCTCGTCCTTTTTTGAGAGAACTATTCTGGCTGTAGGACCATCTGCTTTTGCCTGCATTACTTCGCTCTCACCTTCTTGACACTGTGACCAGCTAACAGTGTTCATGGTTCAGTCCTTTTCGATATACACATGCAGTTTCAGCACTGACACACAGGACATGGCTGTAACACGTAAGTACTGCGAGTCTTTGAATGACTGACTCTCACACAGTAAGCTGAGAATCACACGAGTACAGTCGAAGAACTGAACGATTGGGTGATGTTTTGTTATTGGCAACACTGCATGATCATAGAGATCATAATATTTGTTCTGAAGTATTATACATTCAGTTCTTGTTTTGTAATGCATCACAGAATAGCAAGGATAGCATTTTATAAATAGATCCGGGTTGAGCTTTACTATACATAACCCTAATATTCTGCTTTTGTTTATGTGTGTGTTGGAATATAAACTTCTGATTATTATTCATATTTAATGACTTCCTGCTTTTTGTTGTAGGGGGGTCTATTTATAGCTCATGTCTTCAAAAGTCTTCAGCTTTGTTTGTCACTGGGAGGAGGTGAATTATTGCTCATTGCTTAATAGTATTATGGCTCCTTTATCATTTTATTTATAATGGTGACTGATAGCACTGCTATACACAATTTTTTTTTTTTTTAATTTAGAGGACTCATCTGTTTGTGTGGAAAGTTTGTATAAAGAAACTAATATGAAGCATTGTGGAAAAGAGTCAGAAACATTAATTGTAGCCACATATTAAAAGTATTATATATTTTATATCATACAATTAAAAAATTTATTGATCCTTATTATTAAACAATTACTTGATCTTGCGATAAAACATAATCACAGCAGACCTTAGCTGAGAGTAACTTCCCGAGGGATTTTGAGATGTGTTGCCAAACAATAATTGATAGACTAGTCAAAATGAATAAATTGAAATCATTAATTTAAATACTTATAATATTATTAATATATCATTTTGCTAAGCTGTGTTATACAGGAAAAATATCCTGACATACTCTGTATGGAATATTTACAAATGTAAATTGCATTTATTTATGGTTAACATAATTTTTTCTACACTGTAGAAATTATTCTACATGCATTACAACTTTTTTTTTTTTTGTTACTTGTTTTATTAATGGCTGTAAGGATATTTCCCTCCTGTGACCCAAGTCACTAAAATATATTTCCAGAGTGCCATCCATATGCTTAAGTACACACTTAAGTGTCAATTGCATTAAAAAGAAAGCATTGTCTCATACACTATAAAGAAAAACGCTCACATTTCTTTAAAAATGTTAAAAAAACAAAATGATGAAAGTTAAAACTTAATGAAAACTGCATTGCACCACGAATTTACTTATTGATGAAGAAAATCTGATACAATTTAAATGGACAGAAACAGATACTGTAACATGATGGAAACATTTTGTACAGTGCAATACGATTAAACACAGCAACCGAGCAACTAACCATAACCAATGTGTCCTCTATACAGACATTAGCTTGCCCACTCTCTTCAGTGCACTATGTCCACATGTTTCTCCGCAGGCTCTGACTGTGTCACAGCACTGTTGGAGATTACACTGACTTAATCCCATAGAGCTCTTCAGTTTCCCCAGTACTGTGCCACAAATGCATGCAAGGTCTGAGATAAAGAAAAACTCCATTAAGCCACACAGATAAACCACTATAAAAGAAGACTCAGACTGAATAAACTGCAGTGTAGCCAACAGCTAATCTCATGTTAACTCACAAAACACTCCTCAACAGTAAACTAGAAGAAGCCTCCAGGCCTTCAATCCAAAGAAAATCTTCTCCAGAACAAGGCACAAAGATTTGTTGATTCAATTATTTGAATGACTGTGTCTACACCTCTGCAGGCAGAGAAAAAACAGAAAAGGTACACCACTCAAAGTGTCACACTGCAGTGTAACACGGTGGACAGTGCCAGGCCTCACAGGCCCTCACCGAAGTCAGAGATGTTGAGCCAGGATGACCCCAAATCACGTCCAATGCTGTAAGTACATCCTCTTACGGTCCAGAAACCATACATTCCGAAATAAAGCGATACACTTCTGGTTTTGACTGTCCTGTCAGACATCAGTTTCTTGTTTAGATCTTAATTAAGTTTCCTTAAGTAAATACTCTGCCACATGCATCCCAAAAAAAAAAAAAATGTTTCCATTCCATTGTGATCTTTTTTTTCTTTCTGTAAAACACCTCTTTTTTTCCTCTTTCTTTTTTTTTTTTTAAAGTCAGCATGAAATGGAAGCTGCAATTGTCTTCCTTATTGTGACGTATATCTGGGGCTGCACGATTAATCAAAATAAAATGGAAATCATGATATGCCTTAGTGTTATTATCAAACCGCAAAGTCTGCAATTACATTAAATACTGTATATATGCATTTGGTAAGGTGCCAACCATCCTCCCATACTTAATGAGAAATATTAATAAGAAGCTCTTAACAAAAGAGCTTTAAGGGCTCCACACAGTTTTCTGTCAAAATAAAAGTTTGAAGATTTAAAATGTGAAAATAAATAGATTAAGACAGGCATAAATATTACTGTAATTTTACATTTGTAATAAATTCTTAATTTTATTTTAGTGAAATTTTACAATAGTATATTTTCTTAGTAATAGTAATTACATTTTTTATAATAATAATAATAATAATACATATATTAATTATTCTCACAATTCTCAGAATTATAAGAAGGCAAAAAGACCCTACAAAAAAAAAAAAAAGTCACAACAATGTATTATTATTATTAGGGCTGCACGATTAATGGAAATGGAAACAAAATTGCACTTCGACAGGTTCTGTGATCAGCAGTAAATCTCCACCTGAAAGCCAGAGGGCAGTCTCGCGCTCAAAATCCAAATACGCCCCAAAGAAGAAACAAATGAAATGCTGATAACGGTAGCTGGATAAACCAGGCAGCAAGGAAGTCGACCGGAAGTTGAAGTCAGCCGGGTGCCGCCCATTCATTTTGGCGTCACTTTGAAAGCGAATAACTTTACATCTGAGGCGTTTAAAGACTCCATTTGTCCATTAATTATTTCTAAATATACACGACAATGTATAAAGGGCTCCATTACCTTCTATGTTACATTATGGCCCCGTAGAAACAGTTTTTGTAAAAATAGGCTAACGATTGCGTCATAACTACTCGACTCTCTGTCGCATTACCGTACAGACAGGAGGAGAAGCTCGCAGGAAATTAACTTAATATGGCGTACTGGCGTTACATTTTAAAATACTATACAAAATAATTAATCAGAATACTTACTCCTGCTCACTCACGCCAAAGAACTGAAAGAATGGGGTCGCTGTGTCCATTTCTTTTACTGTCTATGGGATAAACACTTAACCGCTTTTATTGATTCAACATGACTAATATATGACCGCATTTAAGTGCCACACTGAATGTTTTTTCGGAAGATTACAATATTACATTTTTCCAGTATAAAAAAATAAAATAAATAAATGTTTCGAGAATAAAGTCGTAAAAGGCCTACTATGAGAATAAAGTCGAAATATTACAAGAATATATTAGAAATATTACATTTAAATTACATTTACATGTATTCATTTAGCAGACGCTTTTATCCAAAGTGATTTACAGATGAGGACAGTGGAAGCAATCAAAAACAACAAAAAGAGCAATGATATATAAGTGCTATAACAAGTCTCAGTTAGGTTAACACAGTGCACGTAGCATGGGATTTAAAATAATATAATTTAAAAAAAGAAAACAGATAGAATAATAAAAGAATAGAGCAAGCTAGTGTTAAAGATCTTTTCACATACACACACACACACACACACACACACATACATTTATGAGAATAAAGAATAAATAAATATTATGAGAATAAAGTCTAAATGTTTCGAGAATAAAGTTGAAATGTTTAGAAAATAAAGTCGTAATAGGCCTATGAGAATAAAGTCAAAATATTATGAGAATAAAGTCGAAATGTTTCAAGAATAAAGTCAAAATGTTTCGAGAATAAAGTGGTAATAGGCCTACTACAAGAATAAAGTCTAAATATTTTGTGAATAAAGTCGAAACATTACGAGAATACATTTTCACATAGCCTATTTGGAATTTTCACAAAGAAACAGTTTAATTTAATGAGTTTTTCACATAAATGCAGCGATCTGATCATTAAAGAGCTTGAAATACATATTATTGTAAGACACATAGTTTGTGTTTCGCTATAAAACTGATTTTGAAAGCTGAGACATTAAAAATAGTTATATCAAAAGCACGAATCTTATTGATGTTGGGTGGCTGGCGCACTACAAATAACGAATGCAATGGAAGATGTGAAATATTATTTCCAAGCATACTGTCCCCACGAGTATGACACATGGTATGATTTCTGCTTATAATCCCACATATATTTGTAGTGTATAGAATAAGAGAGCTACAGCGCTCCTTATAACTGACAACTGACAAAATTCCAAATGTACAATATTGTGGAAAGGTTCAATATTGAAGACACCTGATGTCACACTGTAATCAGCTAATTAACTCAAAAAACCTGCTAAGGCCTTTAAATGGTCTCTCAGTCTACTTCTGTAGGCTACACAACATGGGGAAGACTGCTGACTTGACAGTCGTCCAAAAGATGAACATTGACACCTTGCACAAGGAGGGCAAGACACAAAAGGTCATTGCAAAAGAGGCTGGCTGTTCACAGAACTCTGTGTCCAAGCACATTAATAGAGAGGTGAAGGGGAGGAAAAGATGTGGTAGTAAAAAAAAAAGTACAAGCAATAGAGATAACCGCACCCTGGAGAGGATTGTTAAACAAAACCCATTCAAAAATGTGGGGAGATTCACAAAGAGTGGACTGCAGCTGGAGTCAGTGCTTCAAGAACCACCACGCACAGACGTATGCAAGACATGGGTTTCAGCTGTCACATTCCTTGTGTCAAGCCACTCTTGAACAACAGACAGCATCAGAAGCATCTCGTCAGGGCTAAAGACAAAAAGGACTGCTGCTGAGTGGTCCAAAGTTATGTGCTCTGATGAAAGTAAATTTTTCATTTCCTTTGGATTTGTTAGGGTCCCAGAGTCTGGAGGAAGAGAGGAGAGGCACACAATCCACGTTGCTTGAGGTCCAGTGTTAAGTTTCAACAGTCAGTGATGGTTTGTGGTGCCATGTCATCTGCTGGTGTTGGTCCAGTGTGTTTTCTGAGGTCCAAGGTTAATGCAGCAGTATACCAGGACGTTTTAGAGCATTTCATGCTTCCTGCTGCTGACCAACTTTATGGAGATGCAGATTTCATTTTCCAAAAGGAAACCTGGGCTTTCATAACACCTGAGCAGTACCACAGACTGATCGACTCCATGCCACGCTGCATTGCTGCAGTAATTCAGGCAAAAGGAGCCCCAACTAAGTATTGCGTGCTGTACATGCTCATAATTTTCATGTTCATACTTTTCAGTTGGCCAATATTTCTAAAAATTCTTTCTTTTATATTTGTCTTAACTAATATTTTAATTTCCTGAGATACTGAATTTGGGATTTTACTTGGTTGTCAGTTATAATCATCAAAATTAAAAGAAATAAACCTTTGAAATATATCAATCTGCGTGTAATGAATGAGTATAATATACACGTTTCACTTTTTGAATGGAATTAGTGAAATTATATGACCAGCACCTGTATACTTGATGGCATGAAGAGCCACTGGCTTGCTGCTGGTTCAAGGTATTGTGTCTGATTTCAATTTCTAAAGAGAACTACGAGAGAAGCTCCAGCCAGAAGTAATCGAGCTGATTAAACAGCAGAGGTTGAACCGCATGTATGAGGGCACATGCTTTAGGAAGATCAGTGCTCGTCGCAGACAAGGTCAGTTCAATCAGGATACAATTACATGTGCACAGGTAAACATAATCATGCATCATAGATTTAGAATTTTTTTTTTTTTTATGTATCTGATCACAGATGCATAGATGTAGTGTTTAGCTAAAAAAAAACATGACATTGAATTCATATTGCATAGTCATAAGATAAAGGAAGATACTCTATTTGAACTCTTCATATGGTTTAATGTCTATTCATATTATGCAAATTTTTTATAATCTACTCAAGAGCACCAGACTTGGGTTCCCCTGACTACTTTATCCTAATGCTTGGTCTGTTTGATATTACAAACACAACAACTTAAAGATATCATATATTAAAAGAATAATCTAATTCTGTTTTTTTTTGGACACACAGCAACAAATATGCAAATGCTCTCTCATTTTCTCTAAAAGAGAGAACCATTGTGCTCTCTTCATTTCTTAATTTTTATTTCCAAACCTACTATGAAATAGCAATATCTAAATAAATGAGAGGGCAGCCAGTTGAGACTTGATGTTTTTAATCAAAACTGATTTTCTCAGGTCACTGCTGCTTTAATAAAAATCTAATTTTCATTTACAGTGCTGTTGACCTGCTAGTGGAAAAAAAAAACTGTAAAATCTAATTGGAATGGATCATTATGAGGACAGTAAAAAGCAAGTTGCAAGAAAACAGCCAATCAATAACTTGCACAGTACATAACATGCATATTCTTATCTATATCCATCTCACTTTTTCTCCCATAGACAAGTTCTGGTATTGCCGTCTATCACCAAACCACAAAGTGTTACACTATGGAGATATAGAGGAATTCTCACAAGGACAAATTTCACCTGAATCTCTCCAGGAGAAAGGTGAGCAATACACTTCTTATAAATGACATTGTTGTAAATTAAAATGACTGTTTTTTACCTGTAATGGCTTTTATTATTCATCACATTGACTGTTGACGCCATATGGACCCACAAGCTTGAATCAGACTAGCGCCAAACACGCTCTTTTTGGACAATCATAGTGAAGTAGAATATAATTTCTACTGTTCTAAATTTTCCAACTTCTACGTCCAGTGACAGTAGCAGATATCAAAGCAGTGGTCACGGGTAAAGACTGCCCACACATGAAGGAAAAAGGAGCACTTAAGAATAAGGTAAGAAATTATTATTGCAACTAATCACACCAGACAGGACAGGACTAGGTGTAGTGGATCCATACTCAGAGCTCACAAGGCAGGCTGATTTTATTGAAATGACAAATTACAGCCTTAAACTCAAGATAACTAGTCAAAACAAATATATAATAAAACAAACCTATAGGCAGAACAATGCACGACGACAATGGTGGCCTCAAACCAAAGAATACTGTAGGAATACAATAAGAATACAAACTATAGAATACATCAATGGACTTTGCCTCAAACAAACACATCAACAGCTGAAAACAATTAGCAATTAATTCAGCAATGCCAATTAAGTCCAAATGACGCCATCTAGTGGTTAGATGTGGATAAAGGACTAATGGAGTCAACAACAAGGCAAAAAACACATCCACTGTATGTATGGTCTCTTATTCTTATTGACCATTCATGACAAAAGGTGTCTTTCTGAACTTGAACAAGAAAAATATACATTGTTTATAGTTAAAGCTGAGTTATTGTTTATAGTCAAAGCAAACAGTAAGCAATAAAGTAATGACATGAGATAACAATCTCTTGTAGGTAGGTTATATTTGCACAGGCAACACACACACACACACACACACACACACACACACACACATTAACTTCAATTTAACGTACGACTTAAGTGCCGTGGATGCATTATGTGTATGGTTGTGGTTATTGTTGATAGATCTGCCATATTCAGAGCAGAAGAAGAGTCGGTCAACACACCTAATTAAAAAATAAAAATAAAGTCACGGCCAAAGAAATGTACCTGAATTGTTTGAGTTTTCAGTTTGCCTTATTGCGATTAAAAAATACAAATAAAAACGAGATTAACTACCGCGCGCACGGACTGCACACAATTCGAATAGGCTCTTCAAAAGCATACGATACAACCCACCTAACTACTGTTGTTGAATTCTCGAATAAATCGCCTGAATATGAACCAGTTCCTTTATTGAAAAGTTCTAAGACAATCCGACGAATCTGAGCAGAGCGTTAAATCAACATGTGCACGCGCTTTTCCAGGGACGTCTTTCTTCTGCGCTTTTGGAAATCAAGCACGTTTTTGTTATTATTATTCTTGTAAAAGACATACATTTGCCTGTAAATTTGTTATAATTAAATGGACATTCGTCTCTGAAATCTTATTTTTAAAACTTAGTTTTAAAGTTCTTTAGCATTTTAAAGTTCTAAAATGTCCTTGCTGGAAACTGCACTCCAGCTGGTTGACTTTGGCAGGAGAGTGTAGCGATGACAGAAGCCCTCTGTGGTGCAGAGGCACCTGTAGTTAAGTGCAAATGGAAGTTGTGTAGAAGGAAGCGAGGTCAAGTACTCCAGGCTTGGAGACTGTTATTCTTCCTCTGCTTTTCAGGAGCTGCTGGAGCTGGCTTTTTCGATTCATCATAACTCTGATGAATATCTGAACTTCATTGCTCCGGACAAGCATGAAGTGAGTATGTCATAGCAGACAAGGCCAGGACAGTCATATAAAAAGGATTTTGGTCTCGTGGAAAGATAAACAACCTTTGTTTTTCATAAGATAATAACATCACCTAATCATTTAGACATCAAAGCCAATATAACTTTTTTTATACTATATCACTCATACACTACTTGAATTCATGCATTGTCCTCAATAATACTCTATTATATAAACCTTTTTTTTCTCCCCAACTAGTTCTGCATTTGGACTGATGGCTTGAATGCTGTTTTGGGAAAGGAGATGACAAGTGAGCTCACCAAATCAGATATGGACACTCTGGTTAATATGGAGCTGAAACTTCGCCTCTTGGACCTCGAAAACATTCAGATTCCTGATGTCCCCCCTCCTGTTCCCAAAGAGCCCAGCACTTACGACTTTGTTTACGATTTTAGCCAACAGCACATTTGAGACTGGAATAAAGTCCTTACTCATGCTGATAAACAGCTGTAAGTAAGGAGGAGTGCTGACTTTTTTTTCTGTTTTTGCTATTCGTGTTTCCTCACTTTCCTCTCCAATGGACTGAATAGAGTTCAGATCATTACATTTTGCTCTAGATTGTGACTATGATGTGATGCTTAGTTTTCTATTTCACTAAAATGCCCCTCTTGACTTTACAGTTCTGCAAAGAGGAAAACCTCACAGTTACATTTTTTCATTTATGAGTTTTAATGAATAATCAACTTGGTATCATGCAACCCTTTTGTGTAAGTGAAGTGCATATCTATAGAAAATACTGAAAATGGATTAGTTTCATAATCATATAAAATAAAATTCAGAAGCTACATTAAGTCATGAACACATACACAGAACACATACACTTTCTCTTCCAAACATGTGACAACCACACTGCCTTCCTGTTCCCCAATATACAGTTTGCATCATATTATATTGTTGCTCAAAATCTCCACACTAGTATCATTCACACTTGCAAGGTACAGTTTGGACATTCTTAGTCTTATCTATGGTTCTTAAAGCAAAATATTTAACCTTTATGCTATGCTGAAAATCCTTTATCTAATTTGGAGTTCCTCACCAGCCTTTAAAAAAAAAAAAAAAACTATATACCCTGTGTGAACAAAGTCATTATGTTTAATTCCAATGCAACAACCTTACCTAGAATTTTCAGGGGTCAATAAACAGGTCAAACGACCAGAACACAAGGGATATTGCTTGTAAAGTTCACTCATATATTATCATAAATTATTAGTTTTCACTGACATCATTTACTTTTCAAATATTTTGTGTTACAAAGTTATAGGACACTGTTAAATGCTCAAACTATTAGTTTCACTCCACCCAAACGGAATGTAAAATCATTATGATTTTAAAACTTTAGTTAAAAATGAAGTATAACATGTCACCGCACACAAAAATGTTGGCACCAATTTACATTTTAGAGATCACCAAACCAAATAAAATTAGCATGTCTAGTCTTTCATTTGTTTGTCGGAAAAAGCCAACATCTGAAATGATATGCCCTATTCAAATCAAATATTTATTTAGGTTCACTATTTAAGGTCACATATCAGAGCTTTCTGATAAACTGTTCCAATGAGCAGCTTTCCTCCATATGGGGTGGCCACTGAAGAAGCAATGATCACACTGCCGTCATCTGCATATACCGGAGTCACCCGGGGCTTTTCAGACAGGATGTTCTCAATCCTGATAACCTACAGGAGAACAAGGAATTATTGATTTTTACTCTTTTACAACTGAGAGCAAACAGTAAATAATGAAGAAAAAAATATTAACATCAAATTGCCAACAAATTAAAGGAACACACATTCTTCAATAAATATTTATTTGCTGCAACACACTCACCTCAGAGCCCGGCGGATCATTCGGATCACCAAGCATGAATTTGAGACCATTTGGGTGGCATCCCAGCCACAGATCTCCAGATTCACGGTCCACCTCAATGTTGTCACACAGTGACCCCACATCAACCTCCTGGGTAGAAAAAAATTCACATGCAGTTATATTAACAAAATTAACACGTCAGCAGTCCGTTCTCCTAAGAAAACAAAAATTATCAATGCGCTTTCAAGGTTGTTTAAAGCTAACACATCCAATAAAGCTAAAACTCATAACGTTCAATATAGGATTGTGTTTACCTTTACATAAGACAATACAGTGTTTTTTTGTATTTCCATGACACTAATTTTGTGCTTCAGGATGTTTGACACATACAAATGCCTGAAATAAATGAAGTTACTTGTATTAACAACATGAGAGGACATTAGAAATGCATTAATATTGCATTACACTACACTTTCATCAATGAAAATTCTTGACTTTTTCTGAAACTTGCCTTTTATCGGGGGAGATATTAATGCCATTGGCGGATGAAAAGCCCCCTGCCACAACCTGCACAGTCTGAGGACTGTAGTAGACGACGTCACACCAGGATAAAGACAGAAGTGGCTCCAGAACCTTGAGAATCCCATTAGTGAAGTAATGGTCATTGGTGGCATAAAAGCTTTCCGTCCCCACAGCTACTATATCATTCACACTAAAGATGCACATTAACAGGAATTTTATTTCTGATCAGGTTTAGGGTTACAGACAGATTGTGTTTAAAGAAGCACATACTTGTGCAGGAGTTCATGCCTGATGGTCTTAATGTAATGAAGAGCATTTTCATCCTCAACAAATCGGAAAATCTCCACTTGGCTTTTGCCTTGAGGATGATTAACAACAAACAGGTATATGGCACCATCTGTAATAAGAAGAGGAATTCATACACTATTAGACTTCTATCAAATGTATACATTTTTAATGTTTATAAGTGAAGATCAAATCGTAAAATTGTAAAACGTCTTTTGACCACTAGGTGGCTAGTTTTCCTTACTATGTAATTTTGACAATGCCAAAGGAAACTATTTGTATTGTAAACTATACAAAAACATATTACTACAAAATCAATGTATATATTCATACGTGTCTACATTCCATAGAGCCGTTCATGGAACACTTAAAACAACTACGGAATCAAGAAACATTTTTTAAAAATGAGGAATCGCAACTAAACTTCATGCAACCCAGATTATTGCTAGAAATGTATTTATTTAATAAAAATGGCAAACCTTTTTCATCGGTGTACACACTGATTCCATGCGGATTAAAAGAGCCTTTGTCAAACTGACCCTTGATGTTCAGTGCTTTAATTTTCAGATCAGAATCCAACAGATTCAGGGAGTAGATCTTTCCAGGGTCATCTGAATAGGACGGTAAGCCTAGATACTTCAAGCCCTGGGTTTAATTGATCATAATTCATTAGAAGACTATCTTTTTGCACTCACTCTGTCCACCACTGCTTAGACAATTTACCCTCAGTATCACTTCTGTTTACACTTTGTATGAATACAGTACGATTCTGTATTGATTTACACTTGATGCAAACAGTGTCCTCCATTGTATTTATACTATTTCACATATTATAGTAGTATTATATAGCATTAGCTGCTAGCTTAATATGCATTTAACAGTTGAGCAGACATCATAGCATTGATTCAACTCTAGCCTCATGCTGCACTGCATTGGTGATAGAGTTTGAGTAAATCCAGGAACATACCCACACCTTTTGATTAATAATGACGTATTGTCTTCTTAACTAATCAAAATGCTTAGTGAAAAGATTCATTACATACAGTGCTCAGAAAAGCCAATCCATCGTCAAGTATGGTGATATCTTCAGCCCCATACTCTGTTGAAAACACGGAAATAACATCAAAATATCCTCATTTCAAGTGTTAGAAACATACAAACACATTACATTATTTCAAACTGACCAGCAAATGACAGCGAAGCAGTGTTTCTAACGTTTATCTTACCTATGCCCTCTATTAGGTGACAGTTGGGAAGGTAGTTTTGGGTAAGTTCTCTGGAGGAAAGTGATAAATGTCTGTAGAGAGGAATTACAATAAAAACACATTTATTATATTTTGCGTGAGTTTTTAAAAGTTTGGACTCGTTATTAAAAAAAGTAACGTTAGCAACAAAGGTTAGAACAGCGTTCTAGTCAAAGAAAGCCTTTATTGCAATTGAAAGCCTTGGTAGGCAAAGAGGCAAACGTTAAATGCAACTGGAAATATCGACAAACCTAAGTGCAACGAGCCTTTCTCCGATGAAAGCTGCCAGAGCAACAGCAGCTAACGAGAGCACTGCTAACTTGCCCATACTGCCCGAAAACACTCGTAAACAACATTAACCCTTATCAGTGTTGTCAGGGTTGCCAGGTCCTTTGAAATCAAATCGGCCTGATTTCTAATCAAGACTAGTCCAATAGCGTTTTCCCACGGTGTTCAACTTTCTCGGTCGTGCCTCCGGTCGAAACCGTGTTCTGGGGAAATCGCTTTAATCTGCGGCAACAGTGTAATAGCGCGGGAAAAGCACGGACTTGGCAACACGGTGCCGCATGGTTCTTTACCCAGAAGTGTATGCCTGTAGGCCTATCTCTAGATGTCTCGTTTTTTTTCTTTTCAACAATGAATTGCTGTTTTTCTTTTAGGCCAATATACAGAAGGCAGTATTTGCGTTATATTACGTTTTGATAGTGTCAACATTGTGTTATTATTCATCCTGGATCAGCAGTTAATATAAACTGGCTGTCAATCAGAAGGGGATTGCAAAATCTGGACAGAATATCTAGACTTCTTGGGCTTGGAAATGGTTTTTGAATAGAGACATCTTGAAATGAAATTGTGTAGAATTTCATTTAACCAAACAGGCAGTTGTGCTTGTGATAGTTGGGCCGCAGGGTTTTTTTTTTTCTGCTACTATCAAACAAGTCAAGATTTGATTAAAGTGACTGGATATTGTTTGTAGGGTTAATTCAGAATATGGAAAATATCAACCCAATCTGAGAAAGCATAGCTTTTTTACAGGGTGACATTTATGAATTTGTACAATTTGTAAGGAAATGCATGATTGTTTTTTAAAGTAAGACTTAGCATGAAGGTCCACACCTGAACCAAACTGTAAGTGGGGCAATAGCAAATTATGTGAAAACCTAAAAAAAAAAAAGTAATACAAATTCATATAAATTAGTTACCATTATACATTTTCACTACTTGGTAGCTAATTTCAATGAGAGTATATTGGTAAATGTTAATTTATGATCAATGCACATCAACTCAAAATAAAATCAACTGTCAGACTGCTACTGAAAACATTAGGTAAGTCAGGTTTTACTTCTTTAACATAAAGTTCACATATCTAGTAGATTTTAGAGTGTGTAACCCAATCAGTCTGTGTTAAGCCAAATTTATATAATGTGGATTGATTTTTCACATTTTACCCTGCCCGTTGCCTTTGAAATTATATTTTATTCAGACTCAATTCTTTCATACACTTAAGTTATTATTTATTCCTCCCCAAATACAGGTATTCATAAATTAAGGTCACATATCAGAGCTTTCTGATAAACTGTTCCAATGATCAGCTTTCCTCCATATGGGGTGGCCACTGAAGAAGCAATGATCACACTGCCGTCATCTGCATATACCTGAGTCACCCGGGGCTTTTCAGACAGGATGTTCTCAATCCTGATAACCTACAGGAGAACAAAGTTATATTATAGATTTGTAACCCAGAGAAAGTTGGGAGTAGACAGGAGATAGTGGGAAGAGAAAGAATACGGCCCCGTCCACACGGAGAAGGAGCTTACCCCAATCCGATCTTTTTTTTTTCCTCGTTTCAAGAGATATCCGCGTCCACACGAAACCGCAAAATGATGTAGTATACATGCCAGACCAGTATGTGGTGCTGTAATTCTGACACAGAGATACACTAAAAACAGAGAAGAAGACTTGGACTATGCTCATAAACCTTGCGCGTGGTACACAATCGAACATGGAATAATACATTTATTAATCTGTGTTAATGTTAGTTAATAAAAATACAATCGTTCAGTGTTTGTTCATGTTTTTGTTGCTGTTACGTGACGTAAAGGTGTCTGACTAGGGGGGAGACGTGGGCTGATGACGTCATCGTTTCTGAAAATATACGGATTAGCCGTCCAGACGAAAACGCAAAGACGGCGTTTTCAAATTTATCCACTTTGGGACCCGGTTTCAAAAAATAGCGGTTTCACCTTACGAACACACTGGATGCGTGTGGACGAAACGCCTATCCGATTAAAAATTTGTGCGTATTCACAAAAACGCGTCTCAGTGTGGACGGGGCCTAAGAGATGGAAACATGATGCAAGCCAGAATAGAACACGACAGCTCATCATATTTGAGCATCTGCACTAAACAGCAAAACACTAAACAATACACATACTCACACACCTCAGAACCAGGTGGACCTTTCGGATCATGAAATATACATTTGAGGCCATTTAGGTGGCAGCCCAACTGTAGATCTCCAGAATTATGGTCAACCTCAGTGTTGTCACACAGTGACCCCACATCAACCTCCTGGGTAAGAAAAATTTACATGCAGTTATGTTAACAATAGCAGACAGAGTAGTTGTTAGCTGTCCTATATTAACAACGGTCAACGTGAAAACCTTATCCCAAGATGTTTTCTATCAATTTTGGGTACAGAAGAAAGACCACCATTCAAGCGGGACTTAGAGTGATATATAAAAGTTTTTAAAATAAATATTGTGGGTATTAATTTGGAAGCGGGTTTACAGGGTTTACAGATCACAATGCAAGCGGGAGAAGCCTCATGTCAAGGTCGTCACGATCGCAGATGAGATGACAACATCCAAGATCAAGACTGTTCATGTACCACAGAGTAAGATTAAATTAATTTACATTTAACCAGTTTAATATGGAGTGGAACTGAAATGTAGACCTTCGTTTATGTGTTTTTGACTTACACTGTACATGAGGTGAGAACAGGTAACTATTTAGTTTGGTATGTTACTCGCTAACTTTAAAGGTGACCTATTATCCACCTTTTTACATTATGAAATATAAGTATCTGGTGTCCCCAGAATGTGTCTGTAAAGTTTCAACTCAAAATACCCCAAATATAATTTTTTATATCCTTTTGAAAATGCCTATTTTGAGTGGAAGCAGAAACACGCTGTTTTTTATGCCTGTCTCTTTAAATGCAAATGAGCTGCTGCTCCCCTCCCCCTTTATAGAACAGAGCTGCATCATTACAGTTCAAGACTGCTTGTTTGTCATGTTTATCGCGTTAAAATCATGCTATTTAAACCATATTATTTTAAACTTCTGATATAGGGTTTTCTGAGTGCACACAGCTGAAACACATGGACAGAAAGCGGCTGTTACAGCATGTGAATACTAAACTAAGTTCTTATTCACAATCGATTATGTCTGTGAAGGTTTTAGATCTGTGTGGCAGCAGCGATATACAGTAAATAAATCAATAATACCACTGCTCTGTTATCTCCTCTGAGGCTAGGACTTGATTGATGGACAACTGTACCCGGGAAAAGACACTGGCAATCCGGTTCCGAGAAAAGAAAAATAAAAAATATAAAGAAGAAAAAAAAAAGAAGTGAAAAGGAACCAATGAATCTAATATTCTCTCGGAGTTTCCATGTTCCCTGGCGAAATTAGTCATGGTTTTAACAGGGGGGGGGGGGGGGGGGGGTCGCTGTTGTAGCGATGTTAATTGCAAATTGACCATGGTTTTATTACTGCAAGTAATAATTTTCAAAATAAGTATTAAGATTTTTTTTGTTGTTGTTATAAAAACAGACCTAAGCCAACGGTAGCCTTTAAAATGACTTAAAATGCATTATATAAAAACAACGAGGCAGCAATTATTGGTTAATTAATAATTATATGGTTTAATCTAATAACACTGTTAAAACAGACTACATAATGTAGGCTAGTACAATATAATCAACTGATGTACATTACATGTTATTACAAATGCCTGCAAATAGAGCCAAAGGGCATGTAATTGCTGCTGCTACAAAACAATCAAATCCTTAATGGGCTATTGGAATAGTCAGATTTTCATGATATGTCACCTTTAACATTAGCTAGTTTGAACTTTGGATCTTCCAATGTTTCTCTATGGCGCTGAAACCTAACGATGCCCCAGTTGAGATGTCTGCACAGGTCCTGTGCAACTGATACTCAACTGCCATTGGCTCATGGGAGGGGCTTACTGATAGGTCAATTCTACACACACACACAAAAAACATTCTGTTCGTCATAAAATAAAGTGTGAACATTTTATGTAGTTTGGTGTTTACCTTTAAATGAGATAATACAGTGTTTTTCTGGATTTCCAAGACAACAATTTTGTTCTTAAGAATATCTGCCACATACAAATGTCTGAAATGACATATTAATTGTATTATGTTGCTTTTCCACTGCATGCTATGACATGGTACGGCTCTGTACGGTTCACTTTTGGGGGGTTTTCCACTGGGTACAGTACGTGATACCTGGTACTTTTTAGTACCACCTCGGTTGAGGTTCTAAGTGAACTGTACCATTGCCAAAACGTGATCTGTAAACTCTGCTGATCACAGATTGGCCGGAGAGAATCCTCACTACCTGCGTCACTGAATTTGTGACACAAACACAACAGCCCTGCTTTCCGTTCAGAAGGGCTCATCCCTATGCCCTAATCCCTTCTAGGGGTTTACCCCCTGGAGTGAGAGCTTCGAAAGGGTTGAAGGGTGAAGGGGGCCAAACAACTGTTTCCTGAAGTGCCCTTCTGCGTCATCATCACGTGCCCACAAGGAGGCGCCATCATCATGCAAAGAATCTGCGCAAATGATCATAGGCGCCCAAAGTGTCCATCAGTTGTACCCTTTGAAATCCTTCATTCGGAAGGGCCCTTTGAAGTCACCAGTTTTGAGCACTTCGGTTTAGAACGACCCTTCAATATAGCGGCCATGATTGTAAAACAGCAGGTATTTATGCAACCTATTATTTTTTGTCTCAAGGAACAGTCTCACTTGAAAGTTTTTCATGATTTAGCAGGAATCTCTAAATGGTAATAAGGCACACACAAATATGCATACATTATATTAGTATATCAGTCTGGCGAGTAAACTAAAAAATTTACTAGCAAATCGCGATTCAGTTGCCAAGGTATCAGTAGAGGGTTGGTTAAACACAACCTAATTTTCATTTTTGGGTGAACTAACCCTTTAATGTGTTCTTTCTCATATGTCACAATGTTCAGATTTGACAGGGAACAGCAAAAGTGTTACTTTGTGCCCTTTTTCAGAAAATAAAAGCATTTCAAATGCATTATTTGTGATCTTCCCCATTCATTCTAAATGGCCACTCATATTTGACCGAGAACACCACAAGCATGACTTTGTGCCATTTTGTACAAAATAACAGCCTTTCAAAACAAACTCCCTGATTAAACATTAAAGTACACTATTGTGGTAAACAGTGCAAATTTCCATCAGTTTTTATTTAATATTGTGAAAATTATTAAAAAATAATACTCAAAAAATTAGGTGCTTTCTCTCAGACAAACAAGGCTTACGATTGATCAGATGCAAATTTAAATACAAAATCAATCCTAAATGAAAGAAAAAAAGTTGACAAAAAGAATGAATCCAATATTTGGTGATAATATAGCATGATGATTGATTTATAAGCAATTTTTTGAGGCCAGGTCATTTTTGAACACAACACAAGGGTTAAATAAGTAAAAAATCAATTACATTGCCTCCACTGCTTGAACTTTAATGTCAACTAACCCAAAGCATTTATATTCTTAAATAACTGAGATGTGTCTGTTGCATGACTCATCATTTTATAATAACAAAACAAAATGTCAGAGTAAATTGGTTTGAAGACATAACTTGGTTCTTTTACCTTAGTCTTCATATAAAAACACTCAACTGGCTGACTGACTCTTACCACAGCAAAAGTGAATGTCAATTGTGAACACTAACATGCAAATCATTATACTTAAATGTGTTGTTCTGTGATCTCCAGAGCCTTTGTATTTCTGTCATCAAGAAAATATATAATGAGCACAGGGTGAAATACTTTTAAGAAAACTATGTGTTTGACAATGGCAAGCTGCAGAAACATTTCTGGAAAAGACATCTACACCCTTTGCAAAAACTATGACTGGAATTTTGTCTGATTCACTAACATTGTTCTGTGCATAGGTTTTTTTTTTTTTTTTGTGTGCACTGACATAACCACTCCATATTGTTGGATGAAGCCACAGTTTATGTGTCTGATTCTCACGTTAGTTTGAACTGCCCTGCTCTAAGTGCTGTACTGGGGTGTGGTTTTAAGTAAACTGAAAAACCTGCCCTACTAGTTACACAGCAAACTCGGTAATCACTTTTAACATTCAAGTGAAACTGTTGTTTCGCTTGTTAGCACACACACACATTGGTTGCACAAGTGCTTTAGTATCAATGTGGACTTAAAGGTGCAATAGGAGATCTTGGAAAATGCTAACATTAGCCTGATAGCACTGAAAGCGAAAGTCCCACCTTCTCCGCAATCAACATCTAAAGCCACGTCTCCTGAACGCATTTATGCTCACAGACCAGAATACCAGAGACAACATTACTACAATAGGCTACATCAGCGGTTCCCAATTCATGTCAATGTTCCAAAGTGAAGTAAACCCCTGCTCAGAGATTCACGTAGCTCACTTTTAAGTTGGTTATCTGAATCGGGTGTGTTAACTAAGCGAGACATGCTAAATATGTGCGCAAGCACTGGAATTGGGAATTACTGGGCTACATCATGTTTCATTAACAAGCGAGAAAACTTTAAAAGTACTACAATGCCAGTTAGGAAGACTGGGTTGTTGATGTTTGTCTGCCATTCTAGCTCTGTCTGCACAGCATACATGAATACGCTAATGACGTATTCTGTCTGTATAAACAGGGTGCGCAGAGGTATGCATATACATTGACAGTCAGGTAGAAAAGCTATTTAAATTGGACCGAGCATTTTGATTGGACATGCATTTCTTGGTCCTATGCCTTCCACAGAATATATAAATACAGATAAATACATTTAAACCACTTAACTTAATGATTTCTATCGGGATGTGAAGAGACTTTCAACCAGTATAAAAATAAAAAATAAAAAAATAAAAGAATCTGAAGACAATCACCTATTGCACCTTTAACTTGCAACGATAACAAAGAGTCTTACCCTGAAATAGGTTATTGAATTCATATTCGATGGGAGGACATGTGACAATGTAGAAAATAGACTCATTCCCCATGGAAACAAACTGGAGTAGTGCAGAAATAGCTCCTCTTCTACCAAGCAAGCTCGTATGGCCTGTGTTCTAATTCTGACGGTCTCTTCAGTCGCCCTTCCATGATTTTCATTACAACTACTTAGTTATATATATATATATATATATATATATATATATATATATATATATATATATATATATATATATATATATATATAGGCAACGCGAGAGCTATCCTTAAATAATTTTCTAAATACCCAGTGTATGTATTTACCACTTATAAGCTATCCATCTTATTCAAGTGCACACTTGTAAACATGAAACAAACTAACTTTTCATGCTTTTCATGAGTTACACGTCACATTTTTTTTAATAATGAAATTTAATCTAAAAGGATAGACCTTGGTAGTTTATGGAAAGAGATGGATTGAGGACATGGAAGGAAAAGCGGTGCACCACTGAATCACGAACTGCTCTCGTGAAGTCAGCCGTCGCCTTGGTTACCTTTGACGTCACTTGGCCCAGCCTCGTCTCGGCTCCTGGGGCTGGTCTGATTGGAGGGAAACCCCGTGGATTAGCCCGACAGCCCGTGAGAGTCAGCTGTGAGCCGCGGTTAGCTTAGCTCCGACAGGACCGTCGTTATTCCCAGACATTCAGGTAAGAGAATTCGCTAGATCGGGATAAATGCCATGCTAACTGGTCTCTTTTTATCATCTGCGATGAGAAATTAAATTCAAAAGGCGATGGACGATGCAAGGCACAGGACCGAGTAGCTGCTGATGCTAACGTGCTGGAAATGAACAATAAGCCTTTGCTTGGCAGATCTAGGCCGCCCCTTTTTGTTTCTTCTTTTTGGTATGATATCTGGTGTGGTCGAACTTAGATTTTAAAATGACGGCTAAAATGACACGATTATGCTTTAAATCTTACACTGGACACAAATCGCAGTTTTCTACGCGCGCCCTTGTGTAAAATAATATTTAACGTTAGTGTATTTTTGGTGCTGAAACAAGCCGAAGCATTTCTGTACTTGCTCTCGATCTGTACGTTACTTGGTCCTTTTATGGAAAGACATTTAACGTAATTCTTAACTACTTTTATTTTCGATTGCTTCCGGTAAGTTAATTCGGTTGATCATTATCAGACGATCTTTCATCGTGTCTGTCAATCGAGAAACCCGCCTGACATAAAGCGTCGTCCCTCTGCTCTATCAGTCTTATGGGGTAACGTACACAGAACTTGTGTAAATGATTAAAAACGCATCGGTGGTTTCTTGACATCACAGACAGCAGCGGATTTCTTTGCTGTGAGGTCAGTCGGCCATGTAGATGGGTAGGGCAAGACCTGCCTTCATCATATGGCTTAGCATGCAAGCTAAACCTGGCTTTAACCACGAGGCTGACTCCAGCTCCTTATTCGCCAGCTCCTTATTCGCCGAACTATCCATTCCACCTTAAAAATGTCTAGTGGTTGTTAATCCTTCCCTGTCAGTGCTATTGGTTGTATTTTTTAAAGGGACAGTTGCTCAAAACTGGCATGCTTCAGACAGCAGTTAACAATGAACGGTAAAAATATAAAGTTATGTAAAAATGTATTGTATATTTCAATACATAATGCACGTGACTTGCGAATGCAACTTTTTTTATTTAAACGCCATGCCTTACTCAATGTCTTTTTCAACATACCCTGTATGAATAAAACAAGATAATATTGTTTGCAGCTCTTATGTAATCTTTATTAAAATGTATCCATTACTGTAAAGATTAAATAAACATACATTATTTAACTGTCACACAAAATCTTGTATTACTGCAATTTCTGATGTGCTGTTGAAGAAACGTGCCCTACTCAACTGTATTCCGACAAAGCATTTTGGGCATGTCATTTTGTTATTTCAAAGGTTCTCAAAAAAAGGATTACCTACAGGGCAAGAGTAATTCACTCTCTAACGAAATCCTTTATTAGACCATCTTCTGATTTTTTATTATGGAAATATAACCCAGACAAAAAATGCCCTCCAAAGCATCTGTATTTGACGAAAAAGCATATTGGGCATGACATAATTTTTTTGTTTGAAAGGTTCTCAAACAAATGAGCATGTAGAGGGCAAGAGTAATTCGCTCTCTAACGAAATCCTTTATTAGACCATCTTCTGATGTTTTATTATGGAAATATGACCCAGAGAAAAAATGCCCTCCAAAGCATCTGTATTTGACGAAAAAGCATATTGGGCATGACATAATTTTTTTGTTTGAAAGGTTCTCAAACAAATGAGCATGTAGAGGGCAAGAGTAATTCGCTCTCTAACGAAATCCTGCATTAGAACATTTTCTGATGTTTTATTATGGAAATATAACCCAGAGAAAATGACATCAAAGGCATCTGTATGCCGAAAAAGCATATTGGGCATGACAACATTTTCTTGTTTCAAAGGTTTTTAAAAGAAGGAGCATGTAGAGGGCAAGAGTAATTCACTCTCTAACGAGATCCTGCATTAGAACATTTTCTGATGTTTTATTTTGGAAATATAACCCAGAGAAAATGCTCTCAATAGCAACTTTATGAGCCGAAAAAGCATATTTGGCATGTCATAATTTTCTTGTTTCAAAGGTTCTCAAAAAAAGGAGTACGTAGAGGGCAAGAGTAATTCTGTCTCTAACAGGATCCTGCATTAGAACATTTTCTGATGTTTTATTATGGAAATATGACCCAGAGAAAATGCTCTCAATAGCAACTTTATGAGCCAAAAAAGCATATTTGGCATGTCATAATTTTCTTGTTTCAAAGGTTCTCAAAAAACGGAGCATGTAGAGAGCAAGAGTAATTCACTCTCTAACAAAATCCTGCATTAGATCATTTTTTGATGTTTTATTATGGAAATATAACCCAGAGAAAATGCTCTCAATAGCGAATTTATGGGCCTAAAAAGCATATTTTGCATGTCATCATTTTCTTGTTTCAAAGGTTCTCAAAAAAAGGAGCATGTAGAGGGCAAGAGTAATTCACTCTATAACAAAATCCTGCCTTAGAACATTTTCTGATGTTTTATTACGGAAATATGACCCATAGAAAATGCTCTCAATAGCAACTTCATAGGACGAAAAAGCATATTTGGCATGTTATAATTTTCTTGTTTCAAAGGTTCTCAAAAAAGGAGAATGTAGAGGGCAAGAGTAATTCACTCTCCAACGAAATCCTGCATTAGAAAATTTTCTGATGTTTTATTATGGAATTATAACCCAGAGATTATTACCTCCAAAGCAACTGTATATGCGAAAAAGCATATTAGGCATGGCATCATTTTCTTGTTTCAAAGGTTTTAAAAAAAAGGAGCATGTAGAGGGCAAGAGTAATTCACTCTCTAACAAAATCCTGCATTAGAACATTTTCTGATGTTTTATTATGGAAATATAACCCAGAGAAAATGCCCTCCAAAGCATCTGTATGTCGAAAAAGCATATTGGGCATGAAAACATTTTCTTGTTTCAAAGGTTCTCAAAAAAAGGAGCACATAGAGGGCAAGAGTAATTCACTCTCTAACGAGATCCTGCATTAGAACATTTTCTGATGTTTTATTATGGAAATATGACCCAGAGAAAATGCCCTCATTAGCAACTTTATGGGCCAAAAAGCATATTTGGTATGTCACAATTTTTTTGTTTCAAAGGTTCTCAAAAAAGGAGCACGTAGAGGGCAAGAGTAATTCACTCTCTAACAAAATCCTGCATTAGAACATTTTCTGATATTTTATTATGGAAATATAACCCAGAGAAAATGCCCTCGAAAGCAAATGTATATGCGAAAAAGCATATTAGGCATGACAACATTTTCTTGTTTTAAAGGTTCTCAAAAAAGGAGCACGTAGAGGGCAAGAGTAATTCACTCTCTTATGAGATCCTGCATTAGAACATTTTCTGGTGATTTATTATGGAAATATGACCCAGAGAAAATGCCCTCCAAAGCAACTGTATGCGAAAAAGCATATTAGGCTTGTCATAATTTTCTTGTTTCAAAAGTTCTCAAAAAAAGGAGCACGTAGAGGGCAAGAGAAATTCACTCTCTAATGAAATCCTGCATTTGAACTTTTTTTGATGTTTTAATATGGAAATATGACCCAAGAAAGAGAAAATGCCCTCCAAAGCATTTGTATATGATAGTGTAGTGGGAATCACAACTTAAATATGCAGGATTACATTAGAGAGTGAATTACTCTTGCCCTTTACGTGCTCCTTTTTTGCTATTGAGAGCATTTTCTCTGTGTCATATTTTCGTAATAAAACATCAGAAAATGTTGTAATGCAGGATCTCGTTAGAAAGTGAATTACTCTTGGCCTCTACATGCTCCTTTTTTGAGAACATTTGAAACAAGAAAATGATGCCATGCCTAATATGCTTTTTGCATATACAGTTGCTTTGGAGGTAATATTCTCTGGGTTATAATTCCATAATAAAACATCAGAAAATGTTCTAATGCAGGATTTCATTAGAGAGTGAATTACTTTTGCCCTCTACGTGCTCCTTTTTTGAGAACCTTTGAAACAAGAAAATTATAACATGCCAAATATGCTTTTTCGGCCCATAAAGTTGCTATTGAGAGCATTTTCTCTGGGTCATATTCCCATAATAAAACATTAGAAAATGTTCTAAGGGGAAGGATTTTGTTAGAGAGTGAATTACTCTTGCCCTCTACGTGCTCCTTTTTTTGAGAACCTTTGAAACACAAAAATTATGACATGCCAAATATGCTTTTTCGGCATATACATTTGCTTTCGAGGGCATTTTCTCTGGGTTATATTTCCATGATAAAATATCAGAAGATGGTCTAATGCAGGATTACATTAGAGAGTGAATTACTCTTGCCCTCTACGTGCTCCTTTTTTTGAGAACCTTTGAAACAAGAAAATTATGACATGCCCAATATGCTTTTTTGGTCATAAAGTTGCTATTGAGAGCATTTTCTCTGTGTCATAATTCCGTAATAAAACATCAGAAAATGTTCTAATGCAGGATCTCGTTAGAAAGTGAATTACTCTTGCCCTCTACATGCTCCTTTTTTTGAGAACCTTTGAAATAAGAAAATGTTGTCATGCCCAATATGCTTTTTTGACATATGCAGATGCTTTGGAGGTAATATTCTCTGGGTTATAATTCCATAATAAAACATCAGAAAATGTTCTAATGCAGGATTTCATTAGAGAGTGAATTACTTTTGCCCTCTACGTGCTCCTTTTTTGAGAACCTTTGAAACAAGAAAATTATAACATGCCAAATATGCTTTTTCGGCCCATAAAGTTGCTATTGAGAGCATTTTCTCTGGGTCATATTCCCATAATAAAACATTAGAAAATGTTCTAAGGGGAAGGATTTTGTTAGAGAGTGAATTACTCTTGCCCTCTACGTGCTCCTTTTTTTGAGAACCTTTGAAACACAAAAATTATGACATGCCAAATATGCTTTTTCGGCATATACATTTGCTTTCGAGGGCATTTTCTCTGGGTTATATTTCCATGATAAAATATCAGAAGATGGTCTAATGCAGGATGCAGGAGTGAATTACTCTTGCCCTCTACGTGCTCCTTTTTTTGAGAACCTTTGAAACAAGAAAATTATGACATGCCCAATATGCTTTTTTGGACATAAAGTTGCTATTGAGAGCGTTTTCTCTGTGTCATAATTCCGTAATAAAACATCAGAAAATGTTCTAATGCAGGATCTCGTTAGAAAGTGAATTACTCTTGCCCTCTACATGCTCCTTTTTTTGAGAACCTTTGAAATAAGAAAATGTTGTCATGCCCAATATGCTTTTTTGACATATGCAGATGCTTTGGAGGGCATATTCTCTGGGTTATATTTCCATGATAAAACATCAGAAAATGTTCTTATGCAGGATTTTGTTAGAGAGTGAATTACTCTTGCCCTCTACATGCTCCTTTTTTTGAGAACCTTTGAAACAAGAAAATGATGCCATGCCTAATATGCTTTTTCGCATATACAGTTGCTTTGGAGGTAATATTCTCTTGGTTATAATTCCATAATAAAACATCAGAAAAAGTTCTAATGCAGGATTTCGTTGGAGAGTGAATTACTCTTGCCCTCTACGTGCTCCTTTTTTTGAGAACCTTTGAAACAAGAAAATTATGACATGCCCAATATGCTTTTTTGGTCATAAAGTTGCTATTGAGAGCATTTTCTCTGTGTCATAATTCCGTAATAAAACATCAGAAAATGTTCTAATGCAGGATCTCGTTAGAAAGTGAATTACTCTTGCCCTCTACATGCTCCTTTTTTTGAGAACCTTTGAAATAAGAAAATGTTGTCATGCCCAATATGCTTTTTTGACATATGCAGATGCTTTGGAGGGCATATTCTCTGGGTTATATTTCCATGATAAAACATCAGAAAATGTTCTTATGCAGGATTTTGTTAGAGAGTGAATTACTCTTGCCCTCTACATGCTCCTTTTTTTGAGAACCTTTGAAACAAGAAAATGATGCCATGCCTAATATGCTTTTTCGCATATACAGTTGCTTTGGAGGTAATATTCTCTGGGTTATAATTCCATAATAAAACATCAGAAAATGTTCTAATGCAGGATTTTGTTAGAGAATGAATTACTCTTGCTCTCTACATGCTCCGTTTTTTGAGAACCTTTGAAACAAGAAAATTATGCCATGCCAAATATGCTTTGTCGCATATACTGTTGCTTTGGAAGGCATTTTCTCTGGATCGTATTTCCATAATAAAACATCAGAAAATGTTCTAATGCAGGATCTCGTTACAGACAGAATTACTCTTGCCCTGTACGTACTCCTTTTTTTGAGAACCTTTGAAACAAGAAAATTATGACATGCCAAATATGCTTTTTCGTCTCATAAAGTTTCTATTGAGAGCATATTCTCTGGGTCATATTTCCATAATAAAACATCAGAAAATGTTCTAATGCAGGATCTCGTTAGAGAGTGAATTACTCTTGCCCTCTACATGCTCCTTTTTTGAGAACCTTTGAAACAAGAAAATGTTGTCATGCCCAATATGCTTTTTCGGCCATAAAGTTGCTATTGAGAGCATTTTCTCTGTGTCATATTTTCGTAATAAAACATCAGAAAATCGTCTAATGCAGGATTTCATTAGAGAGTGAATTACTCTTGCCTTCCACGTACTCCTTTTTTTTGAGAACCTTTGAAGCAAGAAAATTATTACATGCCCAATATGCTATTTCGGCCATAAAGTTGCTATTGAGAGCATTTTCTCTGTGTCATATTTCCGTAATAAAACATCAGAAAATGTTCTAATGCAGGATCTCGTTAGAGAGTGAATTACTCTTGCCCTCTACATGCTCATTTTTTGAGAACCTTTGAAACAAAAAAAATATGACATGCCAAATATGCTTTTTCGGCTCATGAAGTTGCTTTTGAGGGCATATTCTCTGGGTCATATTTCCATAATAAAACATCAGAAAATGTTCTAATGTAGGATCTTGTTAGAGAGTGAATTACTCTTTCCCTTTACATGGTCCCTTTTTTGAGAACCTTTAAAACACAAAAATGATGACATGCCAATTATGCTTTTTTGGCATATACAGATGCCTTGGAGGTCATATTCTCTGGGTTATATTTCCATAATAAAACATCTGAAGATGGTCTAATGCAGGATTTCATTAGAGAGTGAATTACTCTTGCCCTCTACGTGCTCCTTTTTTTGAGAACCTTTGAAACAAGAATATTATGACATGCCCAATATGCTTTTTCGGCCATAAAGTTGCTATTGAGAGCATTTTCTCTGTGTCATATTTTCG
This sequence comes from Carassius auratus, assembly GCF_003368295.1. Classification (NCBI taxonomy): domain Eukaryota; kingdom Metazoa; phylum Chordata; class Actinopteri; order Cypriniformes; family Cyprinidae; genus Carassius; species Carassius auratus. The sequence continues at coordinate 697,077 of NC_039283.1, forward strand.
TAATAAAACATCAGAAAATGTTCTAATGCAGGATCTCATTAGAGAGTGAATTACTCTTGCCCTCTACGTGCTCCTTTTTTTGAGAACCTTTGAAACAAGAAAATTATGACATGCCCAATATGCTTTCATATTTCCGTAATAAAACATCAGAAATTGTTCTAATGCAGGATCTCATTAGAGAGTGAATTACTCTTGCCCTCTACGTGCTCCTTTTTTTTGAGAACCTTTGAAACAAAAAAATTATGACATGCCAAATATGCTTTTTCGCCCATGAAGTTGCTTTTGAGGGCCTTTTCTCTGGGTCATATTTCCATAATAAAACATCAGAAAATGTTCTAATGCAGGATCTCGTTAGAGAGTGAATTACTCTTGCCCTCTACGTGCTCCTTTTTTGAGAACCTTTGAAACACAAAAATGATGACATGCCAAATATGCTTTTTCGGCCTATAAAGTTGCTTTTGAGGGCATTTTCACTGGGTCATATTTCTATAATAAAACATCAGAAAATGTTCTAATGCAGGATCTCGTTAGAGAGTGAATTACTCTTGCCCTCTACATGCTCCTTTTTTTGAGAACCTTTGAAACAAGAAAATGATGCCATGCCTAATATGCTTTTTCGGCCCATAAATTCGCTATTGAGAGCATTTTCTCTGGGTCATATTTCCATAATAAAACATCAGAAAATGTTCTAATGCAGGATTTCGTTAGAGAGTGAATTACTCTTGCCCTCTACATGCTCATTTGTTTGAGAACCTTTCAAAAAAAAAATTATGACATGCCCAATATGCTTTTTCGTCAAATACAGATGCTTTGGAGGGCATTTTTTGTCTGGGTTATATTTCCATAATAAAAAATCAGAAGATGGTCTAATAAAGGATTTCGTTAGAGAGTGAATTACTCTTGCCCTGTAGGTAATCCTTTTTTTGAGAACCTTTGAAATAAAAAAATGACATGCCCAATATGCTTTGTCGGAATACAGTTGAGTAGGGCACGTTTCTTCAACAGCACATCAGAAATTGCAGTAATACAAGATTTTGTGTGACAGTTAAATAATGTATGTTTATTTAATCTTTTACAGTAATGGATACATTTTAATAAAGATTACATAAGAGCTGCAAACAATATTATCTTGTTTTATTCATACAGGGTATGTTGAAAAAGACATTGAGTAAGGCATGGCGTTTAAATAAAAAAAAGAACTTGCATTCGCAAGTCACGTGCATTATGTATTGAAACATACAATACATTTTTACATAACTTTATATTTTTACCGTTCATTGTTAACTGCTGTCTGAAGCAAGCCAGTTTTGAGCAACTGTCCCTTTAAAAAATACAACCAATAGCACTGACAGGGAAGGATTAACAACCACTAGACATTTTTAAGGTGGAATGGATAGTTCGGCGAATAAGGAGCTGGCGAATAAGGAGCTGGAGTCAGCCTCGTGCTTTAACCTGCAAGCAGCGGTAAACTGTCACCGTGACACTTAAACTGGACACATTTGACAAATATAGCGAGGGTCAGCGCTGTTTATATTCATTGCACAGTGTATTGTAATAAACCAGTCACAAACCTTTAGTCTGATGTTGCTGGTTAAGCTTTGTGTAGTCAGCAACGACGCATATATTAGTCCTTCTCAACATCGAAAGGGATTGTTTACCCAAAATCATCATTATTTATTTACCATAATTTTTCAGAACCGTTTCACTGTTTTTCGTGCAACATGTTCATCATAATTTGACGGATTGACAGATTCGGTCGCAATGGAAATGAATGGTGACTGAGGCTCTCAATCTGTTAACCAATAATACTCGTGTTCCACGGGATGAGGGTCATTTAAAGAGGACATAAGGAACATTTTTTGGGAGTAGTCTAACGTTACCCCTTTAAGACATAATATGTAAAGCGCGTGAATGGGTAGCTATGGGGACTGGGCGTGGTTGTCGAGAACAGCACATCCGCATATTTCTGCGCACTGTAATGCGACCCTGGAGGGCAAATACTTATGGCATAACTTTGTGAGCGTGTGTGGTGTGTGCAAGATTGGTAGCTAGAATTTTGTGATTTGATCTTTAGATTTTTGCAGTGTGTTTTTTTTTTTTTTTTGCTCCTTCCGTTTATCTTTTGCTTTCACTTTTTTTTTTTGGTACCTTAAAGGCTTTCCATAATGTAGATGAAACCAATGGTGCTCGTAAATAGCACCGATTTGACAGTTTGTTGTAGATTTTGTTTTGAGTAATGATGAAAACATTTGTTATACAACATATTAATCAATTGATATATAAATACACACACACACATATATGTATGTAAGAAAATGTCAGTGGCATAGCACAAATGTATCGATTCACTGATGTGAAATTTTTATTTAATTTTTATTTTAATTTTAATTTATTTTGTTTCTATTCTCAGTAACAATGAGCTTGCGTCTAATCAGTAAACAGACAATTGACACTTGTATTATAGCTCAAGTAAATCTGATTCAGTGTCTGATTGAAGTCTCTTGTTCCTCAGCACTGAGCAGCCATGGACAAGAGCGAGTTAGTGCAAAAAGCCAAGCTGGCCGAGCAGGCCGAGCGCTATGATGACATGGCAGCCGCTATGAAATCTGTCACTGAGGGCGACATTGAACTGTCTAACGAGGAACGCAACCTGCTCTCGGTGGCTTACAAGAACGTGGTGGGAGCCCGCCGCTCCTCCTGGAGAGTGGTCTCCAGCATCGAGCAGAAGACGGAGGGCAGCGATAAGAAGCAGCAAATGGTCAAGGAATATCGGGAAAAGATTGAGAAGGAGTTGAAGGACATCTGCAATGACGTACTGGTAAGGATCTTACAACTCGGATAATCCCAATCGTTTATATTCTGACCCAGGGATACGCACAAGATGCGCACATTTGCTCTTGTGCCTGTTTCTTTATTGCAGGTGTTGGTGGGTAACGTAGGTTGATAATCCTGCTTGCGTTAATTACTCATCGCGAGCAAGGCCCTCTTTCAGCCAAGCCTATTAGTCCAGGCCTGATCTCATTTGTTCCAACGCATGCACAGGTGCTTTACCTCGGGACAGTTTTTGTAACCCTGATGACAGATTTAAGGGGTCAGGGTCTATTTAACTTCTGTTTCATTCAGCTTGTAGAAATTAGTTTTATAGATTCTGTAGAGCACATAATTCACATTTAATAGACTTTATGTAATGAGGGTCCTTGCCTTACATTAGGTAGAATGTATTCCACAATGTTTACTTGTGCTTAAAAACACCATACCCTCATCTCGAATGTATCCTTGTGTCATTTGTGAAGAATTAGAGATCAAAAAAGTTTAAGTATTTTACTTGATACAGACTCTAGCTGGTCTAAGTCCTGTAAACTGGTATACTTTGAATTGGAGGTTCTAAACAGTGATATTTGAATTTAGGGAAATGTGTATAGAAATTTAGTCATTGTGAAACATTGTTGAATTTACTTCTGTATTGCAGTGGGTCTTTAAATATAACAGTATTCTTAGTAGAAATAAATAACAGGTTCTTGTCCTTTCCATCCCAAATTCACTTAGTGAATTTGATAAAACATTGGCTAATTATTTATCTGTCAGTTAACATTATTAAATAGCTCGCACATTTTAATTAATGTTAACCGAAAAGGAAAGTTGTTAATGTTTCAGATTTATGAATTATAAGAGTTACTAAGTTTTTTTAAATTAATATTTAGATTTTTAAATTTGTAATAACTTGTTGATATACTTTTCACAATAAGGAAACATATATTGATTTTGTGTTTTTGCTTATATTCAAAATAATTAATTTGCCTATGTATATATGGTTAAAATCACCTTTAAAAACTATTAAAAAAATAGCTTAGCATAAAATAAAAATAATTTTACTATTAATTTTTTTTGCATATATATGTGCAAAAAAAAAAGGGTGGACATGTACTGGTGACATATCACAAGACTTTGAACATCACAGAAGGCAAAGATTTAAAGTCCACTTTAACTCAGTAAGTCATAAGTGAGGTCTTCTGAGAAACATGCTCACGCTAAGGCTTCGGCCAATGTCTGTGTAAGTGAGATGCAGCTAATTAGCTTTTAGCAGCTGCTCGGGTGGGAGAGATGAGGTGTGGGAAGTGAAGCGGCCTCTAGAGAGCATGAGGACAGCTGAACTCCAACAATGTGGATGTGGACCAAACATGGGCACCACTTTACAAGCAGATGAGCAGCAAGATATTTTGAAACTTTACCAGGTCAAAGTAGAATAAGTGTTTTGGCCAGGCTGCCTGATGTGTTTGAAGGGAGGGGACACGTTGACTTTGTGTGCACAACATAGCATGAAAGTAAGTGGCTGAAGGCCACAGGGCTCTGTTAATGCACAGGTTGAGTCACCTCTAATCCCATAATCACAGCAGCTGAGCTCTTGTTTTTTGGGCCACTGACCTGTGACCCCTCACGTTACAGCCAAAAGGACTTTGGCCTTAACATGAATGAAACAAGACTATGATGTCATGTGTATTCCTACATATTATGTAACTTAATGCTGCATTAACCCTTACACTGCATTCTTATCAGGCATGAAGGGACAAGATTTCAATGCAAAGCTGGGTTTTTTTTTCTTCTTTACGCAAAAAGCAAAAATGCAGTGGAACAAAATCACAGCTTGTCTGACGTGGTTAAGGTGCGGCCATATTTACCATAACTTGGTGTTTTAATCCATGCAATTAGGAATTCCATGTGAAGGTGCAAGATTTCCCAACACAGATGTTACAATAACGGTCAAATGGATGCAGAAAACTGCTTTTTTTTTTTAAATGACTACTGTGAGCTGTGCTTTTTTCACCTAAATTTAGCTAATGTGAGTGCAACTTTATATAGCTTTATAGTGTGTGATTTAATATGGTAGAGGATGTGAGTGGCAGTTGGCAAGTCACACTTTATCACTATATACACATCAGATGAAAAGATAAAGCCGCTCACCTGACACAAGCTGCTGTGATCTCCCATCCACATGTCTCGACTTGATAAAGATGATGGGGAAGCAGATGGTTATGCAAAACCATAACTGTCCATCTGTCAGCTTAGAGCAACATTATGGAATTGTGATTTGAATCCATGCATTGCTCTCCACCATTGAAAGCACAAGTAGGTCATTGGTTCATCAGTGACATGTGACTTAACAAGGTTAAATGACTCATTTGTATTGGAATGCCTGAACGATTCCTCTGATTATGGAGACCTTTTCCACCTAAAAAGTTCCATTGTTTCACATAATCAAGGTCACCAACCAGTGATATCCTTAAAATTATGCTCCCTATTTATCAGTGACCTTGACAAAATCAATTTGATCCAAAAAGATTGTCCTCCATCATTAACGTGGTTTGTTAGGGTGTCATTGGAGAAGCTTGTATTGCAGTAACAACCCTGTGGTTCTGTCAAGGGGGGCAACAATCAGGCCAGTCGAGCTGTGAACAAGCCCAGCAAGCTCAATGACCTAGTTCCACGAGCGTTAGCTCACACGCCATAGTCAATTCTCCCAATCTCCCCTTCCTCCGTCCCTGCAACAAAGTCTCAGAAGCGTCTGTGAAACTCCAGTCCACCCCCCAGCCGTCAGGCTTCTCTTATCCCCAAATGCAATCCAAGGTTATTGTCTAAAAACGCCTAGAATGCTGAAATTCTAGAAACCACATTGTTGGGACATAGTGAAGGGTCTTTTATTTTTTTGGTTTACTGTAAATGGCATCCCGGGACTGGACACGTTTTGGTATCAGAGGTTTCATGGTTTCACCTGGGCCTCTTTTTGTAACAGCATGTCGTCAAACGAGTTTTCTCTCTTATCTTATCTGTTCACGTCTTTACTACTCTTGACTCTTGTTCTGCTCTGGACTACATCCACCTTTCCTAATACCACGCTGAAACCAGGATGTGAAACCGTTTGACGAACCGCTAATATGGTTTTTCTCTTGTTGTCTGTGTGTCACAGGTTCTTCTGGACAAGTACCTTATCCCCAAGGCGACCCCGGCTGAAAGTAAAGTCTTCTATCTGAAAATGAAAGGCGATTACTATCGCTACTTAGCAGAGGTGGCTGTGGGAGAGGAGAAAAGCTGTAAGCCATTCTGTTAAGTCTATCCTTAATGTTAAAGTGAAAGTTAATACAAAAATGAAAATGTACTCACTCTGCAGGTTGTTCCAAACCTGCATGACTTTATTAAAAAAAAATATATATATTTTTTCAAAATTTGAAAGTCATTGTGGTCTGATATTAATTTTTGGACTCCATTGACTTTCATTGCAAGCGAATGTTAAAAGTTCTGAGGTGTATTTAGTAAATTAAAGTTTACTAGACAAATTGAGATGGTGGAGCTGCTAATTTCCTTAAATCCAGTTAACAATGTCCGATTGCGAAGCTAGTTAATCGTGTAGGCACTTGAACAATGCGTCATGGCTCTCAAAGCCGCTCCACCACCTGCCCATGAATGTACTAGCTTCTGCTAAAAATGTAACATTTCCACAAAATATTGACCTGAAGCCAAGCTTGAGAGGAAGTAAGGGGGTGGAAATCTCTACAGAGGATCCCTTTTTTTTTTGTCGAACAGTTGTGGCCCATTCATAAATTTTGGCTCCCTCAGTGAAAAATTCTATAGTAAATGTACCATGTTTTTGTCTCAGAAAGTTTGTGGTTAGATTTTTTTTTCTTTCATTCACCAAGAATGAATTAATTGGATCAAAAGTGAGGCAATTCTTTTACTTTGTTACAAATACATGCTCTTTCTTTTAAACTTTGCTCATCCAAGGACCCCGAACAAAGTGTGTCGCAGTTTCCACAAAAATACTGAGCAGCGCAACTGTATGCATAACTATAAGATAATAAAGACAATTGTTTTTGAGCAGTACATCAGCATATTTGAAGGATTCCTGAAGGAGCATGTGACACTGAAGCCTCTGAAAATCCAGTTTTTTATTTTTATATTACAGTTTTGTATTTTTGATCAAATTATAAAGCCTTGGGTGAGCATGAGACTTTCAAAAATAATGAGTAATCTTGCTGATCCCGGACTTTTGAATGTAGTGTAGGTAAATCTTTCAACCCCAAACTTTTTTGGATAGTACAATTACAGTATAAACCAGACACCTTATTAGCTTGCTTTGTTCACAGGCTGATTCTATTTCAGGCAGATACTATATAAAACCTTGAAATGGTTTGCTCTCCATTGTCTGTGTTGGTAGAGTCAGAAAGGAACAGGGCCGCAGTGTGCGTAACAGGAAGAATCGTGCAGCAGTCTTCCTGTGCCAGGAGCTTGACAGGCTCTCAGGGCGTGACTTTAGGATTCAGTTAAGGGAAAGAATGAGAGAGAAAATAATAAAATAAGGGTCTTGAGGTCTACAGGGGAAATGGTTAGCGGTCTGATTTCCTTCCTTCACTGAAGCAGGTGCAGACATGTGAGTCCACCCACCTTTACTGAATGAATGAGAGCCTGTGTGGGCGGAGCTCCAGCGCTGCTTCACAGCCTGTCGGATTCCTGTTCCGTCTTGTTAAGAAGGAAATGGAATATAATTCCCTTTTTATATTGATTCGGTTGTCTCTCGCTGACGCCATCTGGCACAGATCCTCAGTACTCACTGTGCTCTTGGTACAATGGTGTCGAGTGAAACAAACTAAAAAGGCCCACATCATTCTGACAGTGTGAAATCTTATACCTAGTTGTTAGCAACAGATTCTGAAGGTTTTGAGGTTTTATTAAAAGCTTTGTGTGTGCTAGCAGCAGAGTACAATCAAAACAGAAATGGACACCCAGTGAAAGCAGAGAGGGAATGGTTCTAGAAAAGCGTTATTTATATAATAACCTGAAAAAATGTTTACAGTGGGTGATTGCAGTCAAGATAGCACTGCTCTTAAAAAACAGGTAGATAGGTATAGTCAATTGTAAATAAATATAATTTAACAATTTTAAACTCTGTCAAATCTGACAGAATATTTTCTTCACTTTATTTTTCTTAAATATAAGTTTGAAAGCGCCTAGTGCCAAGCTTATAACGTTTTCTAACTAAACTCTCCTAACTGCAGAGTTTGTGCTTTAACGCCCTCTAGTGAAAAATATCATTTCAACGATTTACAGCAGAAAAGCCTCTTTTTTTTTCTCTCTCTCTCTTTCTAATGTTCATTTTACTTAATTCAAAGTTAAAGGAAAATAGTAAAAGCAAAATAACACAAGTTGTACTCTAGTTTCGGATATTTCAGACCCAATATAAACATGTTACACTGATTATTCTTTAAGCTCATTATAACTGTTAAATCTTGAAAAAAGTCAGTTCACACACTTTGTCTCTTTCTATCTCCAGCTATCATTGGCAATTCACAGGAGGCCTACAAGGATGCCTTTGAAATCAGTAAGGCAGAGATGCAGCCCACGCACCCCATTCGTCTGGGCCTTGCGCTCAATTTCTCCGTATTTTATTACGAGATTCTCAACGCGCCCGACCAGGCCTGCAAGCTTGCCAAAACTGTAAGGTTAACACACACCCACATGCGCACAGGCTAATAAACAAAATATAAGAGCGTTCCCTGCAATTATATTGTCGATTCGAAATACCCTCATAAGCCTGTAACTTGACACTCAATATGTTTTTGGCCGATCTTTTTCTCCTAGGCTTTTGATGAGGCCATTGCAGAGCTTGATTCGCTGAATGAAGAATCATACAAAGACAGCACACTGATCATGCAGCTACTGCGGGACAATTTGACAGTGAGTTTCTCTTTAGTAACACGTTCATTCAGTACAGGTATTAAATGCATTGGACTTGTCTATGTGGAATTAGACCGATTATTGAAACTCCACATGTCAAAATGTTTTGTGTGGCAACAGTACAAAAACATACATGTTATAAAAATGTAAAATTAAAATAACTATACATGATGGCAAAGTGCACTTATTATACATGTTTGCACCAGATTAGTGCTGAGAACAGGATTCCTTTAACCCGGCACCTAACCTTTGCACATTTGTTTTGGGAAGAGGTTGCAGTCTGGTTTAATAGTAGTTTGTGTCACTTATTCCGTTTTCAGATCTAGTTTAAGATAAAGTGTTTTAGCATTTATTCTTTGTTCAGTTAATGTCTAACTAGTGCCCTTTGCTTTGTTTCGCAGCTGTGGACTTCAGATAACCAGGGTGATGGTGAGGACGCCGAGGAGGGCCGGGAAAACTGAGTCTCGCTCTGTCCGTCCTTCCCGTGTCATTCACCTGCCATCGTTCCAGCTCACCATCAACACTGAGACCACCTCATCTTCAACTTCTGTTTCTTTTAGTTCTTTTACTCTCGCGCCTTCCTTGCTTTCTTCCTTCCTTCCCTGTCATTGTGGGGTTTTTTCTAAGGATTTGTGTAACGGGAGGTGGGTGGGTGGGAGGGGTTAAATAGAGGGGGACCAGGAGGGGATGAGGTTTGTCTGCTGTTAACCTTGTTTTCTCCATGGGGAGCTCTAGGTTGTCACATTAGTGTGGAAGAAACGCAGGTGAGGCAAGTTCTCAGCTCATGCAAAGTTGCAAGTTAAACCCTTTTGGTATTCGTATACTGTATGTAAATTTCTGTCATTTGTCATGGTCATTCTATACACCTGCAGTTTAGCGTCTGCGTTCTAACAGCCCTCGTCTTTAAGTAGAGTTGGGGATAGCAGTGCTGGTCTTTAGCTGGGAAAGAAGCAACGGCAGTGTCACACGTCATCCAGTGACCTGCTCGCTCACACATCCTGCAAAATGAGGGGCAAAAAAAGAAGTTACATTCCATTTATTGACACTTTCATGTTTGTTTTTCCATGCCCTGCAAACGGCATTTACTTATTCCCTGTTAATTACGAGGTATAGAGGACCCTAAGAACAAAGAGCACATAAGCTTGATACTGTTACCGTATGACTGTACAAGCAGAGCAGTAGGAAATACTGGGGTGATTTAGGTTTCCAGTAAAAAAAAAAAATGTTTTTTTCTTTTTCCATTAATTTCTTTTTGATACTTGCCTAATTTGCATGTGGCTCTGAAGTAGTTAATATGGGGAGGAAAGGGAGTACTGTGGGGCTGGCTAGCTTTGTGTCATGTCTCTGGAGTTTTCATACAGAACACCCAAGCATAAATGTTATTTGGAGGGAAAATATGTAATTTCATGTAAGTGGATTAAAAAATAATTTAACACAATGACTTTACTAGATGTGGTTTTCTTCTTATTATTTAATAAAAATGTGATGTTTTATCATATTAGGATAAATAAAATCATGTAAATCTGAAGTAAATGCTTTCAAAGGAATGCATTTTTGGCTTTCTAAAATTATAATGTAACCTAAACATAGTTATCGGGGGAACTTAAGGAATACTGCACTTCAAAAGTTTGTGGTTGGTTATAATTTTTTCATTGTATTTATTCAGCACAAGTTAAATACACTTTTTATAAAAAAATATAATAGTTGATCCAAAGTGACAAAATATTTACAAAATACTTTTTCTAGTATAATATATTGTATATTATATATAAACATAGTATATATATGAATATTTCACAATATTACTGTATTTTTTTATCAAATAAGTTGCATCAAAGAAGCATGTCTCATTGACCTCAAACTTTTGAAAGACACACACACACACATACATGTATATAACATGTAATTGTGCAAAAGCCCCAAAAAGAGGTGTAACACAAAGAGGTGCTTTGAGGTGTTCAGATTTCATCTCCTTTGTCCAGAACAAATCAGAAGCCCAAGGCATAAAATTAGTGTACTGAAACTTAATTCCATGTAGAAACCTAAATCGACACCCTCCTGAAAGGAAAATAATCATTAACAACATGACAAGCACACTAATGAAACCAATGCTTACACAATCATTAACATTATATATTTAGATGATCTTTTAACTGATATAACCAATATGTAAGAATGTTGGCTGGATTTTCTTGTTTTGTAAAACTGAAAATCGGAGAATCATAACAACACATCTGTAGTATTGTGCCCAGCTGAAAGAAGCGGCTCGGAGCAGAGGTTTGAGATCTGTTACAGAGATGTCCTTTACAGCAGCTCTGATCCGCTGATATGCTGGACTGGCTGATCTTGGTGGACAGGTCACCCGGACAAAAACTTCCGGTCACACATCCTTTCATTGTCATCTTACGTCCGTGTGGGAACAGCTCATGCTCCAGCACTGTCTGAAGCTGGTGCTGGTGTGCTCTATACATGGCCTGCACTTGTCACTATATGACAGACTATATGAAAGGAAGAAATTACAAGGAACAGAATGCTGGTGTATAGGTAGTGTTTACTGGTTATATAGTTTTATTTATTTTCAAATATTTTGTGAATACTTTATGAATATTTTAAATGCACTACAGCATTTGGTTATCAAGCTTTTGGATTTCAAGGTCTCCCTTTATCCAAGACAAAAACTGAAGAACCTCCACTGATATGTACCTCTGTTACTTTCTGATTTAATTTTTAAAATATTTTAATTCAAATAATAAGACTTTTTAAAAACCAAAACTATTACAAATATGAAAATATTTATATACATTTTCATTACAGTCCTGCGTTGAAACCTTTCTTTATCAAATAATGCTTCAATCATAGCGATTTACAGTATTATAACTATAATCTTGGCTACAAGGATTGATGTTGGTATAGGTAAATAAAAAATCCATAAGCTTCTTCAATCTCTCTACTGATATTTTTACTGTCAGGACACAGTTGTTGTTGTTGTTTTTTCCTCTCCTTTTTAGTGCCACATTTTCTTATGGAAATGGCCACTTTTAGTTTCTGAAAGTCTTAAGTCGATGGGGTATGTCTGTAACAATAACCAAGAATACACTGTATCGGTCAAAATTATGAATTTTTCTTTTGTGTCATCAATCATTGGGATATTAAATACAGATCATGTTCCATGAAGATATTTTGTAAATTTCCCACCATAAATATATCAAACATTTATTTTTGATTAGTAATATGCTTAGGACTTAATTTTGGACAACTTTAAATGTGATTTTCTCAATATTTAAAATTTTTGCATCCTCAGATTCCAGATTTTCAAATAGTTGTATCTCGGCCAAATATTGTCCTATTTATTCAGCTTTCAGATGATGTATGAAACTTAAATTCACACTTATGACTGGTTTTGTGGTCTGGGTCACAAATTATATTAAAAAAGTATTCCACATCTACTACAGTCCCCTCCACCACCACCAGAGGTCTTCATACCCTCAAGAGACCTTTTTACATTTTAGCATTAGCTTAAATAGATATATATTTAAAAAAAAATAATAATAATAATGTAAATGTACAAAATAATAATAATAATAATTATTATTATATTAGAAACTGAGATTTTTTTCTCACAGATTTGTATCACCTGAGGCTTATTCAGTCAGCTTCCAAAGACATGTATACTGGCCAAACACTCAAGCTAAATGTAAAAACTGTATAGGCCTAGATGCCATTGCATTATATAACATGTGTTGCAAAGACAACTGTTAGATGTTAATGATAAAACTATAGAAATAGGCCTGATCTTGCTATATAGTTAATTCAATAGCATGTAACAGAACTCTAACAGAGAGAAGTGTTTTTAAAGAGCAAAACTCCTTTTTTAAGGAGTGTTCTGTTTTCTTCTTTTTTTTCACAACAAATAGTGTTTTGTGATTTTGTGCATGTGACAACTATAGCACAAATTCTCCACAAATGTGGCTTGTATCGGAGGGTTACAAGAAAAAAAAAAGGAAAAAAAACACTCCCTGCCATATGTAGTCATGACTGAGCTATGCTAGGGTGACCAAATCTGCCATTTTCCCAGGACATGTCCTGGCCAGGATTTCTATATTGCCTAAAATATCCACGTTTTGGGTTTGTTTGCACTGCGCAGAACAATTGTTGTGGCAGAAATCCAATACAGCTTATCATCTAAATAACAATATTTCTACAGTAAAGCATGGAGGTGCTAATATAATGTTATGATGTTTCTCTGCAGTAGGGTCTATCCTCTGTCAGAAAGATGTCAATGTCAAGAAGTTTTAACTTCCAGCATTACAATGACCCAAAGCACACAGCAAAACTGACCACACAGTATTTTTTCCTATTAAATCAACTGAAGCAGATACATGCAAAACAGAATCTGGGTGCTCACTGAACAAACATATATTATATATATACTATAATATTCTATTACTCACTTATATACTACAACTATATTTTTATGTAGCTTGACTGCCAATGCGGAACTAAATAATCGGAACCAAAAAAAACGAAATTGCGTTTCCTCATCGGCCTATTTTCGGGTTTGGACCGTTTCGCACAACAATCTGGTAACGTTACCTGTAGACGCAGAAGTCACATCTCTTTAATTACTACATTGCAGAAAGAAGATTAATTAGTTATTTTGCTACATGGTTATATCATGTAAGTCGATATTATTATTTAAACTAAGACTGCTTATTCATTCGTAAGTTGGTTGTCGACAGTCGACATACAGTCAGCTATTAGACATGATGTGTTGTAACGTTATATGTAAAGTTACTGCTGTAAAACGTTAGCATGGAAAATATTCGTTTTGAGCATTAATAAACCCCTCTAATTATGTTGAAGGAATAGCTGTTATAGTAAGAAGTCCAGCGCTCAGTAGTGGTGTCCAGCATCAGGCATGTCGGAGTCCGGTCACAGTCAGCCCGGTTTGTACGGTCAGGGAAAGAGGAGGAGGAGACGGCGAGACCGAGACCCAGGAGGACCACCGGGTCAAAACCTCTCCGGCCCCAGCCGGGATCGAGACTATGTTCCCCGCGAGCGCAGGGTGAGACTGTGTGTCCAAACATGCCCTGCCCACCTAAACAACATTTAAGACATGGTTTTTGAATGATGACCTCAACATATAATTCAGTGCAGAGATTTTGTTTTAGATGGCAAATATAATCTTTATGTGAGGTTGGCCCATCCTAAAATCTAAAGCAACTGTATATATATTCTTTATTTATAATTACTTGTATTGTTATAAATTTATCTTTAATATTAAATTTATTTTCTAATCCATGGAAATATTTAAAAGATTTGCTTCTATGGCTTTTTTCGATTTACTTTTTATTACTGTACTGTTATATGTTTGTTTGTTTACTCTTATCATTTATTTTAATAATTTTGTAATTATTTAATTTAATCTATTAATTTAATAACATTTTTTTTGTATTTAATTAATTAATTGACTGTAATATTTTATTTAATTTGACATTTATTACACTTTTTTTTCTAATCAATTTTCCCTGTACCCACAAGCACTGCACCCTTGTGGGAGACCCTGGACCTCATTGTGAAAACCCATGCTTTAGTGAGTTGAGCTGTATGATATTGTTATTATGTATTCTTAGGATGGAAGTGAGGAACCTACACCTCTTCTACAGAAGACTCCCATTATTCTTGCTAAACCTCCTGGAGAGCGAGTAAGTGCACAATTTGTGTTCATCCTACAAAGGCAAACAATTCACGTTGACGCTTTATTCTTGCTTTGGTTTGTTTTTTATATAGTATATATAATACTGCCTTTATTTTTTATTTCAGTGCAAACCAAGTGCTCCAGCAAGTGGAGCCCCATCTTCGGAAAAGCCAGTCATGTTCATTAAAACCAGAGATGAAGGGGGGAAACCTGGAAACCCTCCTGATGTGGCTCCTTCAGTCTCAGGTGTAGGAACTGCCAAACTGGAGAGGGAAGGCCAGCGGCCGACCCAACCTGTGTATCAGATCCAGAACCGAGGCATGGGCTCCGCTGCATCCGGAGGAGCTGTGGATCGTCAGTTATTTTCTCATGTTTTGCTCCTTAACGTATCTTTATGATTACAGTGGGAGTTGCAATGCAACGTTTTACACACGTAAACTTAAAGGAATTGTTCAACCAAAAATGAAAATTTGAAAAAGAATAGTACTCTGCCTCAAGGCCATCTAAAGATGTAGATGGAGCAAATTGATTTAAAATTACTTCACTTTCTTCCAAATGTATCCTCTGTAGTTAAGGGGTGCCGTCAGAATGAGAGTTCAGACAGCCAATATAAATTTCACAGTAATCCACAAGAAATCATCACATCTCCAGTCCATCAGGTAATGTGAAGTGAAAAGCTGCATGTGTTTATTACACAAATCCATCATCAGGACATTTTAAACTTAAAACCATTGCTTCTGGTTTGTCCTCTATCCGTAATATTGCTTTCTATAGTGAAGAAGTTGTCTCATATGACTAATCCAAAATGGTAAACATGTCTGTGGATTTTGATGTAGGTCAACAGGATGGACATTTTCACTGTTAAAAAACCTTTATGATGGATTCGTTTCCGAGAAACAAAGCTTTTCGCTTCACGTGTCATTAATTAATGGGCTGGAGTAAATTATTGTGATGTTTTTATCAGCTTTCTTATATCTTATTCTGACGGCACCCATTCACTTCAGAGGATCCATTGTTTAGCAAGTGATGCAATGCTAAATTTCATCAAGGAAATAACTTATCTACATCTTGGATGGTCTGTGGGCGAGTACATTTCAGTAAATGTTATTTTTGTGTGAACCATTCCTTTAAACTCTTATTATGTGTACTTTACTTCTTGATTTGCAGCTGTGATTGGCCAGACTAAACTCCTCCCCCCTGAGAAGATGAAAAACAGCATTAAACTGGTGGACGACCAAATGAATTGGTGTGACAGCGCTATGGAGGTAAAGGCATATTTTTTTCTGTTGATAATGTTAGGCTTTGAATTTGTTGTATTTTATAAGAGCATAACAATCAGGTGAAAATATGCTGAATGTATGTTTATTATGTCTCAGTACTTGCGAGACCAGACGGATATGTTAGTAGTGGGAGTTATTGGGCTACAAGGCACAGGCAAGTCCACAATCATGTCTCTCCTGTCTGCAAACAGCCCCGAGGAGGACCAGAGGTAAGTCCATCATCAGCATCCTGATTTTGTGTTTGTTACCTCAAGTTCATTTGCCTTTCCACTTCAGTGCTATTGCATTTCACTGGGTGACTCTCTGTTCAACAGGGCGTATGTGTTCAGAGCTCAGGCGCAGGAGATCAAGGAGAGAGCTGGGAACCAGAGCAGCGGAATCGATTTCTACATCACTCAGGAGAGGGTGATCTTTCTGGACACGCAGGTCAGACTGTAGAGCCGCACAGAACAGTGCTGTTTTCTGTTTCTAACCTACTTTCTTGACTAATACTCATTCTCATCTCCAGCCAATTTTAAGCCCATCTATTTTGGATCATCTCATTAATAATGACCGCAAGCTTCCGCCAGAATACAGCCTTCCACACACGTATGTGGAGATGCAGGTGAGCACTTCAAGCACTTCATGCCATGTTCTATTTTACAAATAATGTTGTGTATTAATATAAGGTAATATTATGCCATGTATTCATATTAATAATTATGTCACAGAATTTTAAGAATAGTCTTCGATAGCTTATTTGCAGTATTCAAGTAATTCTACTTTACAATCCATTTTCTGTAGTTTTAAGCAAACTGAAAATTCTCCCCTTTTTGTTTTTTCCCTATTTCCAACTGTTTGGTGGTGTAGTCTCTGCAGATCACTGCCTTCCTCTTTACCGTGTGTCATGTTGTGATTGTGATTCAGGACTGGTTCACGGATATCAACTTATATAGGTATATCATTTATATATTTAATTACATTTTTAATATGCTGTTTTGGTGCACAAGAATTATTCATTTTGTACACAACGTATTACTGACCCCAAACCTTTGAACGGTCATGTGTATTTGTATTATATACTTCAACTTCAGTTGTTGTAGCATTAATAAATAGACAATAAATTACAGTCATAGTCAGAATGTAGGAATCCAGAGACTCTATGTGGCATAAAACTAACAGCTGTGTCTATAAACAGGTTTCTGCAGAGTGCTGAGATGCTGAAACCCTCGACTCCATCAGCCAGTCATGACAGCACCAGCTCCTCAGGGGCAGATGATGGCTCGGAGTATTATCCTCACATAGGTCAGAAAAACATTAATGGTCATTATTATTCCTGAATTAACTTCTGAGCTATCATGATGTATGAAACTGCTGGAAAACTCTTGCAGATTTAGTTTTGTATAAGGCTTTAATGCATGTGGTTTCTTTCTGTGTTCATAGTGTTCTTGCAGAACAAAGCACGGAGGGAGGAGTTCTGTCCACGAAACCTGAAGAAGATGCACATGGCAGTTGACAAGCTTATGGCCCATTCCCACCTAAAATATAAAGGTCAGTCCACTTGACATGACGGTAAACATGATTCATAAACCCAGCGCCATTTGGTGTGTAACTGACTACTTGTTTTGCTTTCTCCCGTAGGCACATTATCCATGCTGGATTGTAACATATTCCCAGGACTGAAATCGAGATTACTTGGAGACAGAAGTCAATCTTTTCCTGTTACCTATGATGGAGAATGATGGGGAAGATGCTTTGACAAGAGCAGGTCAGGAATTATTAAAATAATTGTCCATAAAATGATTGTCCATTGTTCTTGATGAATCTTCTGACATTGCACTGGGTCTGTATCTTTTGTGCACCAGGTTCAGGTCCCCCTCTTTTCTCTCTGCTGCCTGGGTACAGAGGTCACCCCAGCTTTTCTTCACTGGTTTCTAAATTCCGCAGCCAGATCCTGGCTATGTCCCGCAGCCAGCTCTCTCACACAATTCTCACTGAGAAAAACTGGTAAGGCACACCCTGACACATAATGCTTCTGTTCTTCCTTTTGGAACTGAATTCCATATGTACCCTTTTCATCAGTTTGAAATAAATATTTTGAAATATATTCTGTTTATATATGTACATTTTAAGATAATGGATGACTGCATGTGTTTTCACAGGTTTCACTATGCGGCTAGAATTTGGGATGGTGTTAAGAAATCATCTGCGCTCTCTGAATATAGCCGGCTACTTTCATAGTCATGATGGTCTCACAATAACTGTGGGTTTATTATTAAAGAGGACTGGGCTCCTGCTCGGATGATTTCAGACTGGATACAGTTCTCAAACAGAAGATTGGGCCACAGAAATGCAGTATCGCTGAATGAGGTTTAACCCTCTTCTTCTGTGATGTCTGGATCAGTGGAGTAATTTGAGAGTTGTGCACAAGTTGGTTGTTCTATGAAAATTAGCAGGTGCCTGCCAGGGTCCATCCAGTCATGTGTTAAACTCATTTTGTTATTGCAAGAGTTAAAATGCAAAGATTTAGTGATGTAAACATTTTATTTATACAGTAAAAATGTGCAGAAAGCTTTGGTCTTCATATTTGTTTTTTAGCAGATGTAAATAAAATGGTTTGTCAGCACCCATTGCCTTTCAAATATGCTTGAAAAAAAAAAAAAAATAATAAAAAAAAAAAAAATATATATATATATATATATATATATATATATATATAATATATATATTTAAATATATATAAAATGTCTCATGAAATAAAAAGAAATAATAAAAATTAATTCCATCATTATTTGCTAGGTGGTTCAATTTAATCTTATCAGACATCCATCAATATTTCACTTTTCAATTTGTTCATACTATTTTGGAATATTACTAAATCGTAATCAGTTATTGTTTATTATTAGATATGATTACCGATATATCATAATTACAATAGTCACTGTACACTGAAATGATATATGGAATATGTATAATATAGGAAAAATATTTGAAGTAATTTTATATAATATATTATTTGTTGCGCATGCGCAATGCATCGACTTCCTGTCCGGACGAATTTAGGAGATGGACTCGCGCGTGCGTGCATGTTTGGGGGAGGAGCCAGCAGCAAAACACGAAAATTATTAATGAAATCATTATATTGTAAGTATACGCGTTTGTAAGGAAGACTTTCCGTTTTCAACTCCTTTTACATACCATAAAATGTGTGAGAAATATGCTACAGTGAAAGTGCTGGCATTAACTTGTATCTTGCCCTTTGAAATGCCAGGTTTCTTATACAGGTTAAGAGATTTGATTAATTATATAATAACGTGTGATAGCCACCGTGCCTGATATAACGTCACTGTTACGCTTTGAAAGAAAAACCTCCAACTGCACAAACACAGACCACACCCTCTAAAGTTCCTGGAGCAAGATTCAAACTGATTTTATATTGACATTGAGATGCTGTGAGTTGCACAAAGCACGGCAATGCATGTGTATATGTAATGCGTATTTAGACTGTAATACTGCCCCACCTTTGTTTGTGTGCTGGTTACCTATTGTTCGTTCTTACTGTTTCAGCCTGAAGTATCTGCACAAGAGTAGTCATGGAAATCTTACACTTTGAGGAGGTGCAGCGTGTCGCAGGTACCAGAATACAGCTGCAGCAAGGTGGTGTCATTTCTATTCAACAGTATGTAAGTGGTGCAATGAATTCCTCCTACATGTGAAAACACATTTCAAGACTCCATCTCTTTCAGTGAACTTACATTGAAATGACTCTGAATTGCATGCTTGACATCTTTTACCATCTTAGTCATGCGCATGAGCAAGAAAACATGCAACATGAGCCTGGCATTTACATGACTTGCTCCAAAGTCATTTTAGTCTTTTTTATTTATTTATTTTTGGTAGTGGTATTCTTTATATATGTTTAAGGATCTGTTCTAATATTTCTGGTGGGAATGAACAGTCAAAAAGATGGTTACAGTCTTGCTTTTAGTGTCAATATGCCCTTAAGCTAATTGTTTATACTGAAAACTGGGTTACTCTAGTAATATATGTATAATTTTCATTAGGAAATGAGTTTACAAGAAGTACAAATATTGGTGAATATACACTATCATTCAAAATTTTAGGGTCAGTATGGCCAAAAATTACAATAAACACACATTGTTACAAAATATTTATATTGCTATTTCTTAAGCTTTCTATTTATCAAAGAATCATGAAATAAAACATGGCTGCCACAAAAAAATTAAGCAGCAAGACTTAAAAAAAAAAAAAAAAAACGTGATAATAAATAATAAAGCATAATAATTAGAATGATCTCTGAAGGATCATGTGACACTGAAGACTGGAGTGATGTTTGCTGAAAATTCAGCTTCACCATTAGAGGAATAAATGACATGTTAAAATATATTACAACTGAAAATAGTTATTTTAAATTGTCTTCAAATTTTAAAAATATTATGGTTCTTGCTGTATTTTTGATAAAAAACAAATACACTCTTTGGTGAGGATAACCGACCTTTCAAAAATCTGAAAGAAAAAACTAAATTCTCACCGACCCCAAAGTTTGAAAGTAATAAATATGATATATATGAATTAACTTAACACAGATAACTTGAGATAAAGTGAAAGCATGACATCATGTCCTCCCTAATTTCTGCTCTTTTATCAAATGTACACTGTATAAACTATCAGTTTTCACAAGATTATTTTCTTTGTTTTTAAGTTAATTACAACATCATCTCTACACCTCTACATAGTTTCTCAGAAGACTCCAGTGATGAGGATGCCTGCATAGCGCCACGGGCACTTAATAGTGAGGAAGGATCCGTGTGCTGTGTTTGTGGAGACAACATCACCTTCTTGAATAATGCTGCTGGCGTTACACTTAAAAAATGCTCAACCAAAGTAAGGATCTGAGTGTGGAATCTGTGGCAGTCTCTTTAGGTGCATGTGGCATCTGAATGGACATATGCAAAAGCACCCGAAAGACACAATGGAGGTAAAACCTGTGGTTAAAATGGAAGAGACCGATGAAATCAGCATCAAAGACGCCATGAAATACACTGATATGAGAAAAACAAACTTATGGGATCATTCATATTGTGTATCAAAGCAAGTTGCTACAAATGATGCTTGCAAGGCCACGCAGAAACGCATCGACAGCTCCACAAATCAAGCCTCACATATCAAAACAGAAACCGAAAGATTGCCTGTTACTATTAAACAAAACGACATCTTCAGCTTTTCCTCATGCCTTTTGAGTCAATCAGAACAAGAGCATCTAAGCTTTAGACTGAAGGAAGAAAATGACATTGAGGATGGGCTCGGAGAAACTGCAGCTTGTGAGGTGGCTGCAGAAGAGGAAATTGGACTGACGGAGGATGACGAAAGTGATGTCAGTGATGACGAGGTAAATCCTGACTCACTACCCCCTGGTGACACGGCGTACATCCCAGATTTGGATTTAAGCTCAGATCCTGACGACAGTGACTCAAGAAGCAGCTCCTGCGACAGTCACCGAAAGAAAAAGAGACGGAAGAAACAGACCCCAGACAGGAAAAGACCTGCAAATAAGAATCTAGAGTCAGTCGACATTGCAGAGAAATTTGGGTTTCAGTCTGATTCTCCCTTTTGCTGCTATGGCAAATTCGCTAATTTGGGGAAGCACATGGACGATTGCAGGAACAAACTGAAGTTTGCTTGTTGCCTGTGCAAAATGGTGTGTGAGCATGAAGAGTTGCTGCTAAAGCACATGACCGAAAAACACCCCTCAGCTGGGTATGTCTGTGCATACTGCCACAAAGTTTTCTCAAGACAGGACACTTTCAAAAATCATGTCTGTTTGAGAAGACCAACAGGCACCATAAACTTGCCGGCCACCCCGGGTAACCCAGTTACCTGCCGTGCCTTTATCCGGCAGCAGCAGTCAAGTAAGACCTTCTGCCCCTGCTTTATACACCAATCAAAACCCCATTCAAATTATCAAAATAACTCAGACAGGGAACAAAGTTTCCACAACCCCTCATCCTACACCTGCGGTGACCACCTTGGGATCAGCCAAAGCTTTAACTCTGCACCAATTGCTTCAGGCAACTCCTGTGATTCCTGCTAAGGTGACTGACATGGTTCCACAAGTTGTGGCAGTGCCGCAAACTCTTGTCAGGCCCCATTTCCCTCTGAGAACTTGTGGCCCTCGCCCGAAAGTTCCTGTCCTTTTATCTTCGGTTGTGCGCTCCTTAATCCCAAATCCGGCCAGGATGACAATTCGTATCCCTACCCCTTCCAATCCACCTCTTCCAGCTCAAGTAGTTGTATCCTTCTCACCTACTGTGAACGTCTTTACACCCAGGCTAGTATCAGCCAACAGGCCTGTTCTGAGACAAACGCCTCCGGTTAATATTAGACCCCTACCTGTAAACATTCCACCGATGACCTCGGTCACTTGTCCTACCCTGGTCAGGACTCTTATTGGGAACAACCAGCCACAGATCCCTCCTGCCCAGGTTAAGGCTCCGTTACAAATATTGGGCATGTTTGTGAACCGAAGCAGGGATTTGGCTCTGCAGAAGCGACTCAAGCAGAGTTGGCGCTCAAAGACCATCTTCTCCTGTCGTCACTGCGGTGTGATCTCGAGACAACCATCGCTGAGGGTGCGTCATCGCTACTTACACCGCGGGTCAAGGTTGTACAGATGTCAGTGCGGAAGGTCGTTCCAAAGGCAGCTGCATTTGCTGAGACACCAGGTTCAGCATGCGGAGTCAGTCCGATTTGTTTGTGCACGATGTGGAAATACATTTGAAGGGGCGCATAAACTGACCTGGCATAAACGGAAGCATAGAAATGGCAGGCGGTGTGCGAAGAAGAAATGCATGACGGCTTTTGACTGTAGCTGTGGACAGATGTTTACAAGGCCGTCTGCACTGTTGTGGCACATGCTTAAAAACTCAAATCTTTCAAACCGCACTCGAAAAAACTCACAATCTGTCTCTGTTTGAATTGTTTTGTGTAAATAAATCACACATAAGATTGTAAACTCACCTTTTTAAACATCTGGGCCAATCAACTGCCCTAACTGATCTTTGTAAAGTGTATGTATTATGTAGTCAGCGGTTATGTGATCAGATTTCTTCTTCTTTTTTTATTATTTTTTATTTGCAAGCTGAAGACTTAGTCCAAATCCGTTATAGCACAGATAGTAACATTTTAACCCCATAGATAAGTTTTGTTTCAGAGAAATGTTTCGTGAGCATTGGTATAATTTATCTTTATAATTTATAGAAATGGAGATTGTTGTTCTCTGTCATAAGATGGATGTGACTACTAAAAGAATGCCTACTTGGAGTATTTTAAGCAAGCTCCCATTTATTAATGACCAAAGAAAAACAAAATTTTTCTTTTTCATTTTCAGAAGGGTTTTGTGTCATAAGGCAATGATTCACTCTAACCCATGTGTAATAATAAAAAAAAAATGTACATAAATACTCGAGAGAAGTTTTTTTTTCCTTTATAGCTTTCTCATCATGATATAGTTGGGAAAACACAAAGTTGTGCTAACATGAGATGGCTTTATCAAAATGTGCAAAAATAATGCTGTAAACGTTTTTTTTTTTGTTGTTGTTTTTTCACTTTGTGTCATTTTCTCCTGGCATTTTTATGTATATTTCACAATACATCATGCAAAAATGAATCTTGATTGTAAAGCGCTAAAATTTTTCTGGTTTGTGTCATTATGGGTTTTTTTTTTAGTTCCTGAATAAGCAGCAACAGTTAATGATTGGTCAAATAATGAGTCGGGTGCCATTCATATGCTTTCATACCAGCAGTTTCAAATACTCAAAAACAGCAGTAAAACTAAGATGAAGTTCTTGTTAATAAAAGAACTACACACAACGGACCCGACCTCTTTTCTTATTCTCATTCTCATTGCCCTTCTATAATCATTATACTGCATACAAATCTAGGTATTAATTCTCCTCATCCAAAACAATAAACAAGAAGCACAGGCTTAACCAGAGCGAAGGCCAAACATGCAACGTACTTTTGTCCACAAGGAGGAGATACCAGAGAGGAATGAAAGCCTCTGTCTTAATGAACTTAAATACAGCAAGACTCAAGGCTTGAGCAATAAAGATTTTTTTTTCCGTTACACCACTGTTCTGAAGACCATAATACGCAAAACCTATTCATAATGTAATTAGAGCCAACAGATGCCCTGTCAGGTTAAGGGGCTGATGGAAATTCAAGTCATTCACAGATTTCTTTATTGGGGTGCAGGTGGTTCAGCCTGATTTAGGGTCATTCTGAAAATATCAATGTACAAGGGCAATAGTCTGTGAGGAAGTCTGGCTTACCCTTGACACCTAACTACAATTTATCTGACTTACCTTTGAAAAAGTTGCCAGCAATTTATAGAAACCTTCATCAGTGTGTAGTGATCAGGTTGTACACACATTTAAATGTAACTGGGAAACATTGTATTAAATTAGAGTCATAAAGTTATTATCATGTGGCTCAGCAGGATTCATACTTCCCAATTCTGAGATGAGCATCTGAACCTCAGATGTTTTCTTCGGTTTGATAATGACTAACTTCCCCAGTATCAGGCAAAAAAACAGGAACAATAGTTTTTTTTTTTTTTTAAGTTTCATATTCTGTGACTTTCACACTGATATAAATCCAACTGAGGCCTGTGCGATTGTGTTAGAAGAAATCTAAATGTGTTCTTCTGTGTAACACCAGAACCTCATCGTCTTGGTATCTATCATGAACTGAAATTTTAAATCAGGAGTCAAAAGTTCAAAGTAACCAAAAGTAACCTTTTCCCAATTCACGTTCGTAGCATTAAGGAAAGGTTCGTAAATACACATGACAGAACGTCTGTTCAAAATAAAACTGTCTGCTGTGGTCGTTGCTGCTCTTAATTCCTTTGGTCATCATTAAGTTCCTCCATCCGTTTAAGAGGTTTAATTGATGAAGAGTACATAGCCTTCAAAAGAGATGTCCCAGGTCACCTGTGTAGAGAAAGCCAGACTTTATGCAAAAAACCAACACGTTTAGGTCAAGCACATAAACACTGTTGACGGCATTACCTGTGGTCCAGTCTGCGGTGATGGAGAGTCTGTGTGAGCAGCTCAGAGGTGTTTTGGAAGGAGCGTCCCAGCTCGTCCAGCTTCTGCTCCATGGAGATGATTCGCTGCTCAAGCTCAAGGTAAGAGCTGTTCCAGTTTGCACTTAGATCACACATGATCATCTGCATCTGTTTGAAGACAAGGCCATTTCCAGCTATATTTCATGAGTGAACGTGATTTGCCCCGTATATTAATCACATCAGTATAATAAGATACTCAACATTTGGTCAGATTTCTCACTCAAAATATTTAGGACATATAGTTTCTGAAAGATCAAGGTCTTGTTTTTTCTTTTTATGTGCACCGCCTTAAGTATCACACAGGACACTGTCAGACTTAAGTTAGTTTTTACAGAGATCTTTATGGTTTCACAGAACATTTATATATCTGGGTTAGGCAAATCACTCTTTTATCCTGGCAAACTGACCTAGACACGAGTCTGATGTATGACTTACCTTCGAGAGATCCACCATCTCACTGGCAAAATCCCTTAACTTTCTCTGCTTCAATCGCAAGTGACGAAATCTAGTCGAGACAGGAAAAAATGAGTTCTATTCTGGTAAAATGCTTTAACAGAAGTCAGCTTGTCAGCAAATTAAATTTGAATTCGCTTTTTATTTTAATTTCAGTTTAAGTCATTTTAGTACTCCAACTTAAACTTATTTGATTTCAGTTAGTTGCCTGTCATAAAACAAAAGAATGCAACAGGTTTATTACACATTTTGACATTGGTCAACAGAGCAATGCTGAAATTCAGTATTATCAGATGCTGTGGATGTTGTCGACTCTGTGGCAATGCCAAGGCAACATGTCTAATTTAATTCACTGACACCAGCTGGATTTCTCAGAAAAGTGGTCTGATTAAGGATATTTTTCATTTTTTTACTTATCATTTTCTAGCTTTTTCAAAGAAACTGATTTCATAACTTGATAGTCCTTTTTTTACATACATATGTACAAACATTTATCATATTTTACAGTCAAGTACTTACATGTAGTACATAGTGTACTTACAGTGTATTTATCTGATAAAGTTCTGGTAATACAAGGTTACTACATGGGGTAGGGTTAGGTTCAGGGTGACTAGTTATTACATAGTTATTGTAATTACTATAATAAGTACATAGTATGTACATGAGGAACAGGACTGTACAATAAAGTGCTACCAAATGTTGTATTATATATGTACATAGTAAGTGAACAAATGAATATTATTGAAACCTTTTTGCATTCATGTAGGTTTTTGGGGTCATTTCAGGGTTAAATTCATGATTTTCATGAGGCCTACTGGCTGATGTCCTTGAATATGCTGTTTTCCAAAAAAGCAAAACAGAAATCAGCTTTTGCAGGGGAACCATCAGCAACTGCTGTATCATGCAGAAATGACCAGTGTCCTTGTGACATGGGAACAAAAACCAGACAAACCAAACCAGAATGACCTCTTAATTGTTTTGCGGTCTGCTTGCTGGGATTCTGTTTTAGCTGTCGCTGCAGTACTCAGTTTCTTTCCAGAGTATTTTTGGTGGTTCTGCTAACCGTAAAACAGGAAGTCAGAATCCCTCCACCCTTACAGCCATCCACAATTACTCACAGATCTTATACATGCACACATGGAACATTCTAAGAGCCAGATTCCTGTAGTCATTAACGATGTTAATAAACGCTGTGGTGTAAATTCGGACACACAGCTTCCTATTCATTGGTCATAAAGGAACTGCAGCTAAAGAGGGCAGCCAGCTGAGCAGCAGAGTTTGGGCACCATTGGATCTTCAGACTGCATGTTATTACCTGGGTGATCAACGACTGTTTTTATTTTTATTTTTTGATGGTTGTTCATGAGTTCATTGATTAAACTGAGCTCTGTTCTTCAGAAAAATCCTCCAAGGCTATTAATAATTTAAATAGAATAATCATTTGTTTTAAATTATGTTTCATTATCTATTTGTTTAAATATATATTTATATTTTCAACTGCATAATATAATTTTTTCAGCTGTCCACAGACCCTCTTCCTTTCTCTTTTAGTGAATCTTGTATGAAGTGTAATGGTTGAATGCAGACTGTAATGGATCACTCACACACGGATGGCCTCCAGCAAGCATCTCTGGTGATGACGATGCTCTCCACTGTTGTCCTTTGTATGGGTGGTGCGATGCAGCAGCCAACATTCTCTTAGTACATTGGCTGCTGCGTGCCGGATCTGTGTCACAGAGAATTTGATTACAGTAATAAGTAATCCATCCATCATAGCTCTACAATGATAGTCTATTGACAGTCTGCCGGCCATTCCTTAAGTAAATAGTTGCATGTTTGCATTGTTCAGAAGACAGCTGATCAAATATTGTCTGAAACTACTGTACAAGTTGTTGTCTGTTTAATTACACTCAGTAACTATAATATTATTATTTGTGATGTGTAAATGACAAATTACTACATAACAGAGTATTACTAGAAAATCTGGACAGGATGTAAGGAAACTGGTGCAGTTTATTAGGGTGCGGCCTTGAAAACAAAAATGGAACGACGGGAACGGAAGGACAAGTAATGGTTATTTTGAGGGTGATTTGAGGATGAGAATAGCCATTATAAAGTTATATGTGGGTTACAGACAGTCAAGGATTTTTTTTTTCTTCTAATGACACATTTCTCTGCTCTCTTTGATTTTATTATTGTCTGGGTTCCCATTAAAGACCTGCTCATAGTGATGTCACAAGCTCCCTGGCAATTTTGTGTGTTTGTGGTTATTAATAGAGTGCCTAACTGTGTCCAGATGTCTTCCTTTAATGTATCATCAAGGTAAAACATTGTAGGACCTGTTGAGTAGGACCTGTGGCATGCACACACACACACACACACACACACACACACACACACACACACACACAAACACTCAGCAATACAGCCTGTGACAGGATATGGTTTTTGCCAATTAGGTTTAGACCTTCATGAATAAAAGGAATATTCTAGGCTCAGTTCAAGTTAAACTCAGTCAACACCATCAGTGGTATAATGTTGATTACCACATGAACTATTTCCATTTGTCCAAAAAAATAAATAATAATATTCCAAAGCGGGTCTACAGTGAGGCAAACGGAATAAAAGTAAATTAGTCTAATTTGTAAACATTAAAATACTCACTTTATTATTGCTATTTAATACTATATGTATTAACATTAACATTTCACAACTTGCTCATGACAACACAACATCATAAACCCTAAAATGAACCCTAAAAAGACAAATAATTGTACAAGCTTTACGACTATAAGTGCTTTTATAAAGGCTTAATTTTTCTTTTTTTTCTTCAAAATTGGGCCACATTCACTTCAGTTATATATATATTGTATTAAATAATATTTCATAGTTTTATAATAAATTAAATATTGTTTAAATACATAAATTATATAATAATTAAAATAACACTCATTTAAAATTAGATTTTTTTAATTGTTTTTTTTTTCTATTGTCCAAAAGTATTTGTGTCAGCTTCCCACAGATCATATACAGATTATAATCACCAGCATTCTAATCAGTCACAGTACGGATCATCTCATCACTCAGCCAGCACTATAAAAGCACACACTCCTCACAGCCTCATTTTCTTGCCTTTCTTGTGGATCAAGGACTCAAAATGTATGCTCTGCTTACCCATGATCTCATACGTACCTCCTTACAAGATTTTTTTTGTCTCCCTTGTCTTCTCCAGTGTCTCCCTCTATCTCCTAACTCGAATCCTGCTATACTCACCTGTCCCCAGCTCCTGGTAATCTCCATAATCTCATTAATTCTTTGTGTGTTCTCCAACTCTGGTTAAACAAGGAAAACATCATTATTTTCATTACTTCACCAAAGACTCACCTGCCAACAGGTTGGCTACAAAACTGTTAATAAACACATTTGTTGGGTTAACATTCCATCTTCTCTCAGAGTCTGGTATTCCATAACAGAAGACCAGGCTATAACAGCATGAACCTGGCAGTTGTGGATCCCTTCCAGAAGCTGGTGGCTTTTCTCCACAAGGTCCTCAGCAAAACCATTCCCACTCCCACTGCACCATCAGCACCTGCTTTCTCACAAGCGACATCTCTGGCACCCATCTACAGTGCCAGTCCCATGGCCAGTCCAGCACACTTATAGCAGATGTAATGAATGCTTGCTGTTAACCACCTTCTGCCAAGGATTGGATAACTCTCTGGGGCTGCATCTTGGGGCTTACGATGGCACCACAGGGCTTGAGCACTTTATTCAACTGTCCATCAGAGTCACCAACAGAGCAAAGGACTGTATGGAGGATAATCAGTACCAAAAACTGCCTCTTTTTCACCAGCCAGAGTATCCCAGTTTTCCAGAACCTTACCCCGAGTCCATGCAGATTGACCACACATGTTTATATTGTGGCCAGAGTCCACTACTCCTATCCATCCTCCTAGACCCATGGTGAATGTTGTTTCCTATTCTGCCATTAATATACATCCACTCACCTATATGGTTTAGCTCACCACTCACTGGTGGTCCCTTTGGCCAGGGAAAAGTTTGATACTTGTTGGGTTCACTCCAACTTCAGGTTGGTCAGCTACATACTGAGGACATCTGCCTATTGGTTCTGGAGAATTTTACCACTGGGATCGTTCTAGGGTGTCTCCGGCTCATTTCACATGAACCTTCCATCTCGTAATCCACCAGTGAACTCCTGAAGTATGGCAAGGATTGTTTCTCCAGGTGTTTCCCAAATCTGCCTCGACCAGTCTCCCCGACTTCAGTTTTTCCTCGGAACTTCACTTCCATCAAGAGCCCTATAGAGAAGTGATCTGTGGATATTCCCTCATGTCCATGTCAGCAATGTTTTCTGGCTGAAACGAGTCTCTCAACTACCATCTCTTAGACTATGGGACTGTGCCATTAACATCCTGCCCAGTGAACCAGTGCCCAGACGCAAGGTATATCCTCTCTTCATCCCTGAACAGAAGGCCATTGAAGAGTATATTGAGGAGGCATTGCAACAAGGCTTGGCTTCCTCTGTCATTCCACTTCCCCTGCTGCTTTCAACTTTTTATTTGTTTCCAGGAAGGACAGAGGCTTGCATCCTTGCATAGATTACCAGACATTCAACAAGATAACCATTAAATTCCATTACCCTCTTCCTCTCATACTTGCAACCCTGGAACAACTTTGCAGAACTTGAATCTTCACCAAGTTGGACCTCATCCAGGTACATGAGGGGGATGAGTAGAACACTGCCTTTGTGACCCCTAAAGTCCACTATGAGAACTTGGTCGTGCCCTATGGACTAGTCAGTGCGCATTCCAGGAATACATGAACAAGGTGTTCCGGGAGTACCTCCATCAGTTTGTCCTGGTGTGTATTGATGACATTCTAGTGTACTCCTGAAACAAGACTGAACATCGCCAGTACATTACTAAGGTCCTCAAGAAGCTCTGTGAACACAAACTGTATCTCAAATCTAAGAAATATACCTTCCATCTTTCCTCCATCCAGTTCTTCAGATATTACATCAGTTCCAGTGGTATCAGAATGGATGAGAGGAAGCTGGGCCAACTACTATTAAAGAGCCCCAGTGATTTCTTGGTTTCTCCAACTTGTATTGCCGTTTCACCAATAACTATAGTGCCATCACCTCTCCTCTTACCAATCCACTTCCCATTTCTCAGTGCCCCTGGTTAAATCTAGGAGTGGATTTTGTGATGGATTTGCCTCAGAGGGGTTCACCTACATTGTTGTTGTGGTAGACAGATTCTCTAAAGCCTGTCAACTGGTTCCTCTCAAGGGCCTACCAACAGCAATGGAAACAGCTGTTCAATCATGTCTTCCAGAACTACAGCATTCTAGAGGACATAGTCAGTCTTTCTTCTGGTTATCACCCTCAAAGCAATGGCCAAAAGGAAAAGAAAATCCATGAGATAGGCCATTTCCTCCATACCTTCTGCCATAGCTACCAGAACTCCTGGAATTGTTACTTCGCATGGGCAAATACGCACAAAACTCCATCAACCAGCCACGGGTCTCGCCTCACTCCAGTGCATACTAGATTACCAGCCACCACTGTTCCTCTGGTCTTGGGAATATTCTGTTCTGACATCTGTGACCCACTGGTTCCAGGAGATCGTGAGGGTCTGGGACTCAGCTCACCAACTTTGGCAGAGGGCTGTTCATCATCAGATACACCATGCTGCTGTCCAGACAGCCATTTTCCAACCAGGCCAGAATGTCCAGTATGACTCCCCTGCAAGAAGCTGAGTCCCAGGTTCCTTCCTGGTCATTCACCAAATCAACCTGGTCACTTATTAGTTAAAATTACCTCCACACTACAGAATGTTTACCTCTTAAAAGTTTACCACTCACCTGTTTCTCCTGTTCCCACAGAGCCTGGTCCTGTGTTTGATCCCCCTCTTCCAATAGTACTAGAGCCAGGATAGCTACTCCGGTCCTGGAGAGCCACAGTCCAGCAGACTTCAACCTTTCAGGCCTTGATTAGCTTGTCCAGGTCTGTTTGATTAGGCTTGACGCAAAAGTCGTCAGGACTGCCACTCTTGTAGTAGAGGATGGAATGGTTTGTGCAGTCAAGGAGATCTTGAACTCCCGGTGCTGTAGTTGTTGGCTGGAATACCTTGTTGATTGGGAAAACAATGTTCCAGAGGATAGATCTTGGGTCCCCAGGCATGACATCTTAGACCCCAATCTTAAAGCTGAGTTCCATGCATCACATAGTCGAGGTCATCCACCATGACATTGAGGTCCTCAGGAGCAGGCCGTGGAGAGGGGGGTTCTGTCATGGCCACACCAGGCTCACCCATCAGATAGCGCACTCAATCACCAGAATTCTAATCAGTCTGTCACAGATGATCTCATCACTCAGCCACCGCTATAAAAGCACACACTCCTTACTTCTTCATTGTTTGGTCTCCATTGTGGATTAAGGACTCAAAATGTATGTTCGTCTTACCTGCGATCTTCTACTTACCTCATTCAGAGATTTGTTTTGTCTCCCTCGTGTCTTCTAGTGTCTCCCTCAATCTTTTCACTCCAAACCTTCTATACTCACCTGTCCCCAGCTCCTGGCAATCTCCATCATCTCATCAATTTTATGTATGCTCTCCATCTCTTGTAAAACAAGGGAAACTCTCATCATTATCTTCATTAATTGAACCAAGGCTGTCTATTTACCTGAACTCACCTGCCATTATCCATTGCTACAAAACTGTTAATAAACACACCTGTTGAGTTAGCATTCCATCTTGTCTCCAAGTCTGGTATTCCATAACAATAGACAAGGTAAAGTTATTTTGTTGTTGTTGTTGTTGTAATTTTATGTCACAAATGCTGTCAAGGAAGCTTAAAACCTGGAATATTACTTTTAAAAGTTTGATATTTTCGGTGGTGGGAAATAATCAAATGTAACTACATTTTCAAAAACACCTGTCAATGCTTGCTCACTCAAAACAGTCTGATTTAATTACCCTTTGTCGAAACTCTAAGCATCTACCATTCTTCTATATGCATTTATTTTGAGGTCTCTCCTCCTTCCCTCTGATGGATCCTGCCCACCTGCCCACCTCTGCATCAAGATCCTAAGATCAGCACCGTCACTCATTTCCAGTGCATATGCTAACACTCCCTCACAACACACACATCAGTGCAACTTATTTCCTGTCTGAGTTAAACTTCTCATGGACTGACACAAGTTTTCCTGACAGGGACCTGATTGTTTCCTCCCTTTGACGCCTTTTGTCCGCTATCAAGATCTCAGTGGCCACCCCTGCCCGGCCATCCTAAGCATTTTCCCACACTGTGCTGCTATTAGGAATCCCCTATTTAAGGAAAAAATAATAATATTATAAAAAGCCTCAGAAATCAAAACACGCGTGCAATGTGGAAAATTATGCTGCTTCCATTCATGCCTCTGCATCCTCTGGGTCGATGCTTTTTATGTTTCTCATCCGAAATGGACTGATATTTTTAAAGATTAAGTTAAGTATTCCCAAATGGCTAAGCTAAGCTTGGTTAACATTAATGTATCTTTTTTTATCACTACCAAATTGGTCATAAGGAAATAACCATAGGTGTTGACATAAAGACAATGAAGAACTTAAAGAGAATGGCATTTATGGAGTGTTTTATGTGGTGGTCTGTCTTGCTCACCCGCTTGGAGATCTGAATGTCCATCATGAAGAAATGCACATGTTTCTCCCCTTTGTTAAGCGCCAGTTTCTTAGTCATGACTGCTACCAACATAGCAGTACATGCCACACCCTGACAACAAACACATAGACATGAGCTTGGTTACCATCTGTCTTATTATCCCAAACATGTACTCAGGCATAAAGTATTCAGAGTTAATGATATTCAGACAGTACACAGAATTCTACAAAGATTCTCTGTAACAAGTGTATATATTTTTTTTTTGGGGGTGGGGGGGTGGGGGTGGGGGTTAATGAAATATAATGGCATTTATTTTATTCAACTCAGTTTCATAATTCGGAAAGCTTTTCCAAAACAAAAGATATAGGAATGCAGCCCATTAATAAAATAAAATATAATAAAAATAAAATAAAGTTTAAAGTTTAAAATAAAGTGGATGTCTGTATGAAGAATGTTTCCATGTAATTTTACACTAAACAGTTAATTTACCTGAACGCCTTCATTTGTTGCATTAGAGAGAAAAAAATGTTGAGAGATAAAGAAAGGGAGACAAAGAGAGAGGCAGTTAGTTGTTATGAAGAGAAATAATAGTTAGTAAGCATTAGTTTGTTCGCTATGGTATTGACTAAAAGTTATGAAGACACAAAGGCTTACAGTTATTCCATAGTTGATTATTTACAGCAGTCAAGGAAAATGTTGAAGCATAATTACAGAAATCCCCTTGTTTAGCCAGGATTAATATATATATATATATATATATATATATATATATATATATATATATATATATTTTTTTTTTTATATATATATATATTTGATTTATGGTTTTCTACATACTGTAAAATCACCCTTCATAAAGATGTAGAACAATCTGTGAAAATATAACCTTTATATCTTTAATATTGACTGAGTAAGGCCATGTCAAAGATTGAAATCTTAGTGAAATTAATGATTAAAATCTTTGATGCTCGTTATCTCATAATTATATTTTGAGACTTCAGCCTGGATTTCATAGACAGGGTCACATATATTGTGCTGGCAGACAGTGTGAATTCCTGTGTTATATAACTTGAAATATGTGGACACACACTCATCTTTTGAACTGTCCCACCTCACAAGCATAATTTTTAGGAATTCATGATGCAAAAAATTAAGCTACAAAAAATCTTGATTATTATTTTTTTCCCTTCTCCACTGCAAATATTCAAACACTTAAACCATATTAATTTGGAAGAGAAACAGTATAATCTTATATAAAACTGTATATAGTTATGCACAAATTCATTGCATATGACATAGTCATGTAAAAAGCTATAAACAAGAACATATCTCAACTTCTTGATTGATGCTATTGTCTTAAAATGTAAACTATATTATCGCCCAGCATCTGATAAAAGCAACAATATAAGGCATTAAAATATTAAGATATAATAAACATTATCATCACAATTTTCTGTGGCTGCTTTGAAAAAACATGTTATGAAAAGTACCTTATAAATAAAATGTCATTTAATTTTCACATTAAACTATTATCACATTTTACAATAATGGCAATTATCTCATTGTTTGTTCTTTTTTTTCATTAGATTTAATTTAGTTTAAGCTTAAAGCAAATGATTTGTCATTGATAACCAGGCACATTTTATTATTACTGAGACACCCTTTTAGTTGTTATTATTTTAAAGGTTAGTACTTATTTCTATATTTTCTGTTTCATTTTAATTTATTACAAGATTTTTAACAAAGTGTTTAGAAATTAGTATTTTATTTTTTGTTGTTGTTGTTGTTTTTACTCATGTTGTTTTCATAGATTTTTTATCTCTGATTTAGTTTTACTTATTTTAGTACATCAAAATAAACAATTAAAATGAGACACATTGCCTTGGAATCTAGGCTGAAAGTATATGCTAAACTATTTATATATTATATTCATATGCTAAAAATTATTCAGTCCATCAGTTCGATCGACTTTTTGCTTCCGGTCGGGTCGGGTACGCTGGCGCGCTTGGCAGCCGCTCCTCTCACCGTTTTGTTTATTTTAGTACTGTTTTATTATTTTAAGCGCCTCTATGATTGACCCATCTCGTTTAGCTAAAGACTCTTACGATCTTTGCCGTGACGCTGGCTTGCTACGTCCTAAACGATATATTCACCGGGGTTTGAGGCGAAGCTTTACAGCTTCATCTTCTCCCAGCATTTGTATTTCTACATGCCGACGTAAGACTTACAATCTGTTTTACACTTGTATTGATCAACGTAATTTAATACTAGTACCCCGTGTGGAGATTAAGTCATTGTTGACTCCATTTCATAGCTCGACTTATGCTGCATTATTTAATGCCCGCTCTGTGAATAACAAGGCACTGTTCTTATCGAATTTTATTCTGGACAAAAAGTTGGACTTCCTGTTTTTAACTGAAACATGGCATAGAGAAAATGATGGACTTCTGTTCAATTAGATCACTCCTGTTGGTTTGGAATCTTAGATCTTCCGAGGTTATCTGGCAGAGGTGGAGGCATTATTGTGATTTACAACCTGCAATTCCAAGATAAGCCCTGTATCTGTTTCCCAGTTCTCATCATTTGAATGCCTAGTTCTGAGTATTTCTGCTCCTACATCTACCATCAATTGCAACAGTCTATAAACCACCTAAGACATCACACAAAGCTTTTACATCAGAATTTGCTGAGTTGTTGAGCTGAGCTTGAAGTTCCATAGAATTCTTATTGTGGGGGACTTTAATATACATATGGACCGAAGTGACTGCGGTTGCCAAGGAATTTTTATCGCTTCTTGACTGTCTTGACTTCTCACAGTTGGTGACAGGCCCAACTCATTATAAAGGCCATACCCTGGATCTTTTGATATCAAATGGTTAATTTGTATCACAGTTATCATCTGTTGACATTGGATTGTCTAAACACTCAGCTGTTTTCTTTAATCTGGAGATGCCATCTTTCAAGTGTGCCTACAAAATGAACTGCAGCATTCCGGAAGTGGAAGTCTATTGATCAAACAGTTTTTTCTAATTCTGTTGTATCCACTTTAGTGACCAGCATTCAACATCTTTGGAGGAGAAAGTTTCACAGTTTAACAATGCACTTGTTACTAATCTTGACTCTTATGCTCCTCTAAGGTCACGTCAGATTACTTCAGCCCACCACTGCTCCTTGGTATAATGATAATTTGCACACTAGGAAGGCTGCATGTCGTAAAATGGAGCGTAAATGGCGTCTTACTGGCTTGAATGGTCATTATTTGGCTTGGAAGGACCTTCTGGGTGACTACAGAGCATGAATTGAGACTGAAAGATCTTCTTATTTTTCTCAGACTATAGAAAACAATCAAGGAAACCCCAGACATGTGTTTCAAACTATAAATAGACTGCTTAAAGTTGATGCTGCCACCACCTTGCCTGTTTCTCAACAGCTATCTGATTCTTTTTTTAAATTTTTAACTCTAAAATTAATAGTGTTCACAAAAAAATTTCTGTTGCATCTGCTCCCACTGTCTCACTTCTCTGTTCATCTGGGTTTACTGGTTTTCCTCTCACTAATTTTCCACATCTTGATTCTGAGGGTCTCAAAAGGGAGGTATCAAGCATGAAATCTACCACTTGCTTGCTTGATCCTATTCCCTCAAGCTTATTTAAATATTGCTTCCGATGTTTTGAGCCCTATTGTCCTTAGTATTATGAATGATTCATTGAAGATGGGAGAGGTTCCAGCAGCATTAAAGATTGCTGCTGTAACCCCAGTACCAAAAAAAGAAAATACTACTGCTGGAGGATTTTAATAATTTTCGACCTTATTCCAACCTTCCGTTCATGGCAAAAATACTTGAGCGCGTTGTTACTTTTCATCCGTAAACCATCTCGCAATTAATAACCTGTTTGATCCTCTTCAGTCAGGTTTTCGTAAATTCCACAGTACTGAAACGGCTTTGGTCAAAGTTACCAATGATTTGTTGATGCTTCTGACTCCGGTGTAATCTCCATTCTCATCCTTCTTGATTTAAGAGCAGATTTTGATACTGTTGATCATAGTCTATTACTCGCCCGCCTTGAACAAGGGGACAGCTTTGAAGTGGTTAAAATCCTATTTTACTGACCGCTCTCAGTTCGTTTCCATGGGGCGGTTTCAGATCTGCGATTAGGTCTGTTTTCACTGGGGTTCCTCAGGGCTCAGTCTTTGGGCCCTTTGCTTTTTAATATTTATCTGGCACCACTTGGACAGTTGTTGCAATCGCTTGGCCTCCATTATCACTTTTATGCTGATGATACACAGATTTATATACACTCAAAGTCTGGTGAACATCTTGATGTTGATTTTCTGTCCGGCTGTGTTTCTGAGATAAAGGAATGGATGAGTACAAATTTTTTGTGTCTGAATAGTGGTAAAACTGAAGTTATGCTTATTGGTTCCCGTCGTCAAATTTCAAAAGCTGGTTCCTTATCTTTGACTATTGATAGGCTTTCATTTGATTCTTTTGTCCAGAGTACAGTTAAATCATCCTTTTTTCACCTCAGAAATATAGCTAGATTACGTCCTATGCTAAATTTCTCAGTAGGCTGAAAAGCTGATGAATTCCTTTGTCATCTCTAGGATAGATTACTGTAACGCCCCTTCTAGCCGGAGTCTCTAAATCCACACTTAACAAACTACAATATGTACAAAACTCGGCCACCAGGATATTGACTGGGTCCAGGGTATGCAATCACATCACTCCAGTTTTGGAGTCCTTACACTGGCTCCCAGTCCGATTCAGAGTAGATTTTAAAATTATGATGCTGACATATAAAGCATTGCATGGCTTAGCCCCTTATTATCTATCTGAGCTGTTAACTTCCTATACCCCAATTCGGAGACTGCGTTCTTCACAATCCAAACTTGTTGGCTGTTCCTCAAACACGCTTACGATCTATGGGTGACAGGGCCTTTTCTTCTTATGCTCCTGTCCTTTGGAATTCTCTGCCTCCTGATCTTAGGGAAGCACAGGGCTATGACATGTTTAAAGGTAGACTTAAGACTTATTTATTTTAATAAGCATTTGATTGTTGATGTTACTTTTATTGTTTGAGCTATGTATTGCTTGCTTTTTGTACAGCGCTTTGAGAAGTTGCCTTTAAAGGCGCTTTTATAAATAAAGTTTATTATTATTATTATATTTAAAGCAACAAAATCTGTTTTATGGTTTTAGTTGTAATTAACTATAATAACCCTGTTTATAACCAGTGTGATTTTATTTATTTATTCATACTCAATTTCTCAATGATAAGTATCTATTTGGGCAAAAAGAGAAAACATACTGATGAAGAATATAATTTTTTGCAGTGCTGGTGGTGGAAGTGCAAGTCAAACACACAGAAGTGCATCATACTTCAATTTGATGGGTAACAGGTGATAATGGAAGCTGATCTCGACACTGGAAAGTCAATAAAATCTCATCTTTAAGTAGAGAAAGTGATGGGAGGCATTTACATGAGACAACCAGGCATGTTGAACACTCCCATTGAATGAGCTGCAGGTGAGAGGGCTATCCCTAATCAACATCCCGTATACTGTTCCAACTGAATTAGGAAACATTTTTCTGGTTTTCCAAGTCTTGGGCACAGGTTGGCACACCCTCCTGATCTAGTGGGCGCCAAATGCTATAAACCACCTAAAAATGGCAATGGTGGAAAGTTTTCCCTT
Organism: Carassius auratus; assembly: GCF_003368295.1. Classification (NCBI taxonomy): domain Eukaryota; kingdom Metazoa; phylum Chordata; class Actinopteri; order Cypriniformes; family Cyprinidae; genus Carassius; species Carassius auratus. Next base: position 735,736 of record NC_039283.1, read on the forward strand.
AAAAAAAAAGGGGGAAGCTTATAAAAATACTGAGCGAGGGAGAGAAAGAGGAGTGAAGGATTATTTTCCACTGTGTCAGGGAGGTGTCTGGTTTGGCTTTAGCCTCATGCTTCTGTCGTGTGAGCCGCATGCTCCTATCCTGCGGGCTTATCTGCTCTGATCGGAAATGAGGGATGGAGAGAAGAGAAGGGTGGACAGTCCGGTGCAGATGCAGCTGCCTGAGTCAGAGAGGGGCTGGAAACCTAACCCTCACGAATATACGGCACAACACAGCACATGTTCACA